>NC_056725.1:1516954192-1517046692 GCF_019279795.1 Protopterus annectens | reverse complement strand
GGCTATATCCCAGAAATGAATAGGAGGTCCAAGCTTTTCTGATTTTTAAAGGTAGCGATCTAAATGAGCCAGAGAATTAAAGACCAGTTTCTGTATTGCCAGCTGTGACTTGAATCTTGCAAAAATCAATGCCAGTACTCAAAGACAATTGTAGCCTTGCTGCACAACAAACTGGATTTTAGGTCATTGGCTTCTTTAGCTATGTATATCTAAGTGCTGTTTACATATGTACATGCATTTGCTGTTTCTGGATATATCTGAAAACATCACTGTCATTTAAAGGAGTGAAAATAAATACAGAATGTAACTGCAGTTTACATTAGCATATTTATGTACGAGCATAAATATATATAATTAGCAACATAGAAACATAGCTAGTTCCTTTTTACTTGTTTAGAAAAGGTTACAGAAATTTAATCTGCCCTTCCTTCTTTCCTTTAGTGTTGGTCATAAATTCCAGTTTATAAATTCAGAGACCCAAGTTGTAATTGCCTACAAAGTACCATGCACAATTCAAAGTACTTTGAATATCTAGAAGCATGAAAGCATGTTCTAAGGAGGTGTAAAGGATCTTCAGTATTCTCCCTTTGAGACCAGTGTTGTACAATTACTAACCTTACTGTAAGCTCAAACAATAGCAGGTCAGGAGATCACATATGCTCTAAACATCCCCATCACACAAAACAACAGGGGAATTCTGTAAGTCTGCCTTTGAAGCCAGGTGTTAGAAGTATGTGGTCAGCACATATGTGTGGCTTAAGAGAAAGTGAATTAAGACTGCACGTCCAGACTGTGCTCATTTCTGCAGCAGGAACAGGGCTAAACATCATCAAAAATTTCCAAAATGTTGCATTTAATTAAGAGAAATTTTAATAATAATTAAGTAAATGAATAAGAAATAAATAGAATAATAGTTACATTACTAATAATAATTAATAATAATAAATAACAATAAAGTTAATAAGACAGAATTGGTTAAGTGCTGGTTAATAGTTAACCTAAATGCTCCCCAGTGACTTTCAGCCTAAATAATGAAACAGGAACATGGTTCCACTGCAGAATTATAAACATGCCTGCAGTAAATTGCTTGGTATAAATACCTTTCATAAAGTATAGCTTACTGCCAGACTAAGCCTTATTCTACTCTTTCCCATACAGAACACTCAGCATGGTAATTTAAGACATTACTTTTGTTGTTGACTGCTTACTCATAAAATACCTGCTTTGCCTGTATATATATTATTACTGTACTTCTACAAATATGCTAACTTTTGTTTCTCAACAAGTTGTGTGATAACTTCTCATAGTGGACCCTATAGAAAGAGTAAGTCTTGATATAATAGTATGTCAGGAAGGACAGCAGTGTGCTACATAAGATAAAAGGAACAACAGACACAGGAAGATTATAGGTGACAATAATAATGATGCCTTCTTTTTTTTTTTTTTGAGGAAAAGCCACTCTTCAACTTCCCCAATATGACTGGTTTTACTCTCTATCCCCTTACTTATAAATACTAACTCTAGTAAGCAGATCTACTAGCATAGCTGAATAAATCCCTAACTATGACCCAGTTGACCCTTATTCGATTACAGGGTCAGGCAAATGACGGAGCAGCGGGGAGGAATGGGTGTGCCTGTCCCTCGTGGGAAGGCATTAGTCAATGATGCTTTCTTAAGGATGGGTGTGGTTCAGTGAGGGGAATTGCCCTTAAATGGAGACTGGTGAGAGTGGGAGGTGGTGCAGGGAATGGGTAGGGCATATAACAACCCTTCCCCCCAAAGACAGAAGCAAGATGGACTACTCACAAGGATGCCTTGGTCAGCCCAAGCAAAGTCTGAGTAAGTCAGGGAGGAGAGTCTGAGTCAAACTGGCAGACCTGGCATGGATTTGGGGCACTGGTGTCCCAAGAGGAACCCCCCCCCCAAAAAAAAAATACTAACTCCACTATTGCACATCATAAGGATAAAGAGAAGCACCCTTTAAAAGTGAAATAAATGTGCTCTCACAGTACAGCACAACACAACTGCTTAATGTAAAAACAGTTCAGGACTAACAATTTGTGTATTTGAGGATTTGCAATAAAGGAGTTAGCATTTCATAAATTATTATTTGTTGAATGGTAGACATTTCAGCTGTATATTCTTCTTGCAGTGAGTGCAGGCCTTTGAAGTAATATTTTCTTTGTACCATCTACTCTATCAAACACCTATTACCCACAGAAATGTCATCTATTTGAATCATATGACAAGAGTGTTCCTGTTCTTCAATATATCCAAAAAAGCTGAACAGACATAATGAAGAAATACGTTCTGAATTTCCATCTGCATAAAGTCAGACAACAACGTGTAGAAATTCCTCTTTTTTGTCTTATTCATGCATGCTTTTACAAGTGTTTCCATGCTTTAATATTTCTACTCAGTCAAAATTCACTCACATTCAGTGACTTTTACCTAATTATAGCTCCATACACATGTACACTAACAATAATCATAATAATAATAGATTCTGGCACACTGTCTACATGATATTTTACCCCACCATGTGTATTTAAGAAAAAAAGACTCACTTTTCTTGCCCATGCTTTCAGTTTATATCATGATAATATATGGCCAAAGACAATCTAGAAGGGTCTTCCTATATTTCAGTGCCAATCTGAGACTGGTATGTCCTATCAATGTAGTCTCACTGAATTGAAAATAAAGATATCACTTATCCTGTTTTTGTTTCTTGCAAAAATGTAAATGCCTCTCTTACAGGTAGTTGTATAGTTCCACAGAAAGTAGTTTTAAGAAAGATTCTAATTAGTCATATAATCCTCCACACCAAAACACGCACACACATCTGAAGTTTTAGTCAGGAGCCTTCATCAGCTTAATACAGAGATTCAAGCATAATTCTGTGGAGTAATATAATTTATAGATAGATACATATACATTAATTTATTCAAACAGTATACACAGATAAGGGGATACAAAAAATGTGGATAGGGGTACAATAAATATGTATAAAAGCCATACAGGGCATATACTGAAGTTATATATATATAATAATAATATAATATAATATAATATATATAATAAATATAAAAATGTAAGACTTACGTGCTATTTGTGCTATAGGATCTTTAATGCAAGTTGTTTAGATGTAATTTTTTGGGTTTGTTTTGTTTAATTGCTGGTCACACAGTTTTGCTGTTTATGTCAGAGTTTTAAAGTAACAAATAAGTCCACAAAATAATAAATAAACCATCCACAGGAATCAAGCATGACAGGTTCTAACAACAAAAGAATAAGGATATCTGTATGCGTGACTTGTAAAACCAGTCCAATTTTAATAAAAAGTAAGCGCTCCAGAATCACCTGGCGGCATTCATCAGACAACTTTAAAAACAGACTAACATTTAAATATTTGCAATCACTGCACATCCAATTGGTGAATAAAATAATGACGTCATTATTAAGCAGAAATAGACAATTTCATAAAAATCCCGTCAAACACATATTTAGGATGCATATTAAAGACACTTAACGGTGATCGCTTCTATAAACAATGAGCAAGTGACTAGCAGCAGTACCTATAATTGCACATAAATAGTATAAAAACAACTGCTATAAATAAACGAATTATGCACTAAGCGGCCAGTAATACTAAAATGCATATAAATAACTTGAAAAGTGGCGGGGTATACATAACTGTTAGAACATCGACCTGTGGATGGGAGATTGGACTATAATGAAATGCCATATTAAATAATTTCTACACTAAGCTAAATCTTGCTTCTAAAATGAAGTCAATGTCAAGAGAAACTTAGGACGCAAAAAGTGGGCATACATTTCGAAAGCAGAGACAAAGTGATCCTTCGGCTTCCGATAGAAATGGGTTTCCAAAGAGGCTTTATCATTAAGCCCAGGCTTTCTATCAGCTAAACATCTAATAATCCACCTAAGTTCACATCTCCTCAGAGTTAAATTAACAATGTCTCTGTTCCTCAGACATTTGGTGATTCATTTTAATAAGGCTTGTATAACTGAAAAAAGTAAAAAGTATGACTTGGACCCATATCGGATAAAATGTTTAGCTGTTTATGTCAGAGTTTTAAAGTAACAAATAAGTCCACAAAATAATAAATAAACCATCCACAGGAATCAAGCAAACGGTCAACAACAAAAGAATAAGGAAACGCGGACTTGTAAAACCAGTCCAATTTTAATAAAAGTAAGCGCTTTCACCTTTCGGCTTCATCAGACAACTTTAAAAAGCAGACTAACATTTAAATATTCAATCCTTACATTCAATTGGTGAATAAAATAATGACGTCATTTAAGCAGAAATAGCAAACTAAAAAACAAACACATATTTAGATGCATATTAAAACAACTTCTATAAACAATGATTGCGTACTAGCAGCAGTACCATAATTGCACATAAATAGTATAAAAACAACTGCTATAAATAAACGAATTATGCACTAGCGGCAATACTAAAAATGCATATAAATAACGCAAAAGTATATACATAAACGTCAAAACCGTCACCAACACTATAATAAATGCATATTAAATAATTCTACACTAATAAATCTTGCTCTAAAATGATCACTGTCAAGAGAAACTTAGACAAAAAGTGGATACTATTTCGAACAGAGACAGTGATCCTTCGCTTCCGTAAAATGGGTTTCAAAGAGGCTTTATCATTAAGCCCAGGCTTTCTATCAGCTAAACATCTAATAATCCACCTAAGTTCACTCTCCTCAGTTAAATTAACAATGTCTCCACCTCGTATGCTCATTTTAAAGGCTTGTATATCTGAAAAAGTAAAAGTATGACTTGGGCCCATATCCATAAAATGTTTAGCTAGGGCATTGGTATGGGTACCTACACGCATGTGGTAAACATGCTCCTTTATGCGTTCCCTACGTTTCCTGTTAGTTTTTCCAATATAGAAATACTGACAGGAAACGCACCTAGCTAAATAAACTACATGTTCACTCTGACAGTCAGTGTCAGTGTGAAACATAAACTCATCCCCTGTAACTGGCTGTACAAATGAGGACCTCTCATCTATATATGGACATTGTTTATACCTCTTACAGGGAAATGTATTCCCTGATTTAACAAAACTATGAGGAGTAACCCTATCTAATGGACGTTGACAAAGCATGCGCTTCAAATTCTTCCTGTTCTTAAAAACATAACTAGGTTTAGGTCCTACTACTTTACTTATATACTGATCTAACAAAAGTATATCCCAATACTTCTGGAATACACTTTTAGTCTCAGACACATCTGAGGTGTAAAACATTGATACCCTTAGATGTGTTGTACTATTAGAGCTCTGCACCTGATCCTCAATAGGTAGTTCTTCAGAAAAATATGGTCTGGCTCTAGTTGTCCTGAGGGAATTCGCAATGTTAATAACTTCATCTACTTCACATTGTCGATAACATCTCTCCAATAATTTTTCTTTAAGATTGGATACTTCTATTTCAAAACTGTCATCAGTAGGATTAAGTCTCGAAGCCCTCATGTCCTGACCCTTTACTAAATTCCTAAAAACAAAAGGAGGATGCATGCTATCCCTGTGTAGTAGGGTGTTCCTATAACATGCTTTACAATAGATAGCTGTATTCAACAGGCCATTAGTAAGCCTAACTATGTCCACATCAAGAAAGGAGATTCTATGTCTCGAATATTTAACAGTAAAACTTGAAAAACTAGTCAAACTATTCACAACTGATACCAAAGAGATTAAATCTTCTTCGGTACCAAACCAAATAAAAAACAAATCATCTACAAAACGTTTATAAAATGAAACATTATTGCGAAACTCAGGTAAAGGGAACAAATGTTCTTCCTCCCATTTCACCATCACTATGTTGGCATAGCTAGTGGCACAAGACGTGCCCATAGCTACGCCATCATTCTGCAGAAAAAACTCATTATTAAAAGTAAAAACATTATTCTGTAAGACAGTCTCCAAAAACAAAGTCAACTGAACTATAGCTACAGAAGTCAGATTTAAGTGTTCCGTTAGATATTGATGTACCATGGATATACCCAGGTCATTAGGAATAACCGTAAACAAGCTCTTTACATCCATAGTAACCAAAATATAGGGTTTATCATCAGGTATTCCCCTAGTAAAGGTATATAATTCTAAGAGAAATTGCTTACTATCCCTTAGAATAGTGGAATTCGCATTAACTACTGGTCTTAGAAAATGCTCAAGATATAATGACAAGGGTTCTATGACCCAGCCTCTCCCAGCTACTATCGTGTTGCAGAGTTTTAAAGTTACTATTACGATTAAGATGGGTGCTTTAGTGTTAGGGCTGGACTTTTAGAGTTAGGGAAATAATTTTAGGATTAGGTTTAGGAAGAGTGTTTTAGGGTTATGGTTTAGGTCAGCATTTCAGGGTTAGACAGGGAATTTTAGGATTAGGTATAGGGTTAGGGACAGTTATAGTGTTAGGGATGGGTTTTATGATTAGGTTTAGAGTACAAGTTTTAGGATTAGGGATGGGATCATAGTTTTAAAGTTAGAGATTGGTTTTAGTGTTCAGGTCAGGTTTTAGAATTAGGATTATGGACAGGGTTTTACGGTAAGGGCAAGTGTTATTGGGTTAGGCTTTTGTAAATTTAAATGGTGTTGGTTACTGAAAACAAGCAGTTTTTGCATTTGCATTCTAGTGAACAAGATATATAAGAGAGTTACAGCTGCATGCCATAAGTAACCACTATGTATGTCATCAGTTTGTGTTCTGGCAACCAAACACAAAACTAGTCCAAGTAAATTAACCCAATTTACCCTTACAAAAATGCATACACTATACACACAAAAATATACACTAAAACTCCACAAAGCAACTTCCATCATGTAAATATAAGCTCTAGAAATGACAATGGAGGAAAAATTAAAAACAGAAAATGTTAAAATAAAATAAGAAAATAATAAAAAAAATGACAACCAAAACATTCCTACTGTAAAATGACATTGCTGGCCAAATGGACCAGATTTTGCATATGTAAAATAAAGTAGTTAAACTAGCCCAGTTTCAGTTAAGTTATATAACTAGCATATTTCAACACATCCTTTACTAGACTACAAAAACAATATAGCAAAATGTATTAATTTACTTACTTAATTTGGTAACCAGGTAGGTGGGCTGGGCCAAAGACCCTTTTCATCTATAACTCAAAAGTACAGAAGAAGCAAACAACATGTGTATTCATGAACATACCAAAAAAAACAATAGAAAAAACAGATGGCTGACACAAAATTATAAGCAAATGGAATACAGAACAATGTACACAGCAGCATAATATTTATGTTATACACAGAATGAACATTTTAAAATATCAAGCAAGGACCAATGGGCTTGCTAGAGGTAGGTTTATGCTAGGTGACAGCTAATACTGAGATTAACCATTATCACTAAAGGATATGCAGGAAATTTCTTTGTACAAGTATTCAGAAAAGACTATTTTTAACTTGATGAGAGATTCCAGCCCCCCTAATTAAGATGGGAGTCTGTTCCATAATGCTGGGCCCAGTCATCAGAAGGCATGTTCTTCAATAGCTGTTTTATAAGGAAGTCTGCTTAAAGTCATAGTCTTCTCTTCGGTACATTTTAGAGAGCAAAACTGGTCTCACATAGGAAGTTTCCTTCTGAAAGGTATGCAATAGCCAAATTTAGGATTTTGTGTATAAGAGTACCTGGGGGATAGGTTGCCCTTTCAAGTAACTGGAAGACATTTTAGCCTCTGTAGGAAGCTACAGTGGTGAGATGTACTGTTTACAAGTAGTGCAAATCAACAGTTTTTATTGTCTGTGATCTGCAGTCTTTTGGTATTAGCTTAGGAAAGTACAGTTGTGCAAGAAAACTTACCATAACAGTAGCTGTTCAAATGATTACTGCTGCAGCAGCCTAAGCTATATGGGTAATATCCTGGCAAGGATATAACAGATGGCCAGTTTTCAAAGCTTTGGGGCACATTCCACATGCCCAAACCATTAGACAGCTCAAGCTGAGCTGACTAAAAGACAAGTTTGGACACCAAGCCTCTCAGAGCGTTCATGCCAACTGAGACAGGAAGGCTAAGCCCTGACAGGACATCACTAGGAACAAGAAAAACAAATGTCCACACCCTAGTATAAAAAATGCACCAAAAAATAAGGGGGATGGAGAGGGAGCAGCTACTGCAGCAGTGATCAGTCGAACATCTACTGTTATGGTAAGTTCACTGACACAACAATATTATGTTCATCTTATTGATCACTGCTGCAGTAGCCTAAGCTATATGGGAAGATAACCATAGTTAAGAACAACTGGGAATTAGAAGGCAAGGGTCCAGGAGCCCCTAAAGAATGGCCCTAATAAAGCTTGACCTTGACCTGGAGAAGGAATCTAGCTTGTAGTGCTTTGTAAAAGTATGTACAGAGGATTAAGTTGCTAGTTCTAGCATACTTCTAGATTCCAACTCTTTACAAAAAAACATAGATAAAGCCAAGGCCCTGGTAGAGTGTGCCTTGACCCTGTCTGGAATAGTTTTGTTGCAATGGGAATAGCAAAAGGTAATAGCCTTACACATCCATTTGGAAATAGTCTGTTTTGACACAGTTTGTCCCTTCTTCATTCCTTCACCGTTGACATAAAATGTAGGGAAGAACACAAAGAGATGGATAGTTTGGGTTAAAGTAAACTGTGACACCACTTTAGACATAAAACAAGATTTAGTTTTCAAAGAATCCCTGTCTTTGTGGATTCTAAGTTAAGAACCTCAAGTCAACCAGATGAGCTGGTTCAAATGGAGCAAGTGTTAATCTAACATAAAACTAAAATCCCAAGAAGAAGCCACCAGTCGTCTTGGAGATCTCTTATGTAATCCCACTTTCAAAAACATTTTGTAATGAGAATGCCTTGACAGAGGGGGATACAAGGGCAGAGATGCGGAAATGGCCAACAGTTGAACCTCAACAAAGGAATACGACAGGCCACATGTATGTAATTCACACAAATATTGCAAAACAAGATAAACACTAGCCCTGAATACATGTGGCTTATGTTGTTGGCAACAACTAGAAAGCATTTTCCATTTGCTTATATATGCAATAGCAGGCTTTTTGCCTTTATTAATACCTGTTGCATGTATTCAGTAAATAGGCACCTAAAAGTATTAAGACCCTATCATGAAGTCAGATTAACGACCCACAAGTTGCTTCACCACAGTTCAAAGTGCCAGTCCAAAAAAATGTTTTAAATGAATAAATCCACTTCAGAATGAATGAATGCAAAAACTTCTTCAGATTAAAACTTCACATACAAATGAACAAGATAAAAGGTGTTTCATTCATTGCAGTAATGTCATGTGATACAGTTGACCAGTTAAATTCTACATCTCATTATCAATTTAAATGAACAATGTGCTGATCAACACTTTGTAAGTACTGCAACTTGATTAACTAAGCAACCAGTATTTTTAGTGCTTTGTTAATACTTTAAAATTCTCATTAAATCACATAAATTCATTTCAAACCCCATTACGAACATTCAATAAGTATCATCTCCAGTCTCGTTGGATGTCCAGCCATTTCCCTGTTCAAGGTTACACTCGAAACAATTCACTCTCTATCATAAATAAAAAAGTTATTTGATTAATAACACACACTAAAAATAAATAACATAATATGAATTTGAAAGCAATATGCACGCACAGGTTTAAAAATAATTTAAAAATAATACAAATAACTGGCTTTGTTATACACATATGTATTTACAAAAAAACTTTTTTATTTATAAAAAAACTTTTTTATTTATGATAGAGAGTGAATTGTTTAAATTACTTTAGATGATACTTATTGACTGTTCGTAATGGGGTTTGAAATGAATTTATGTGATTTAATGAGAATTTTAAAGTATTAACAAAGCACTAAAAATACTGGTTGCTTAGTTAATCAAGTTGCAGTACTTACAAAGTGTTGATCAGCACATTGTTCATTTAAATTGATAATGAGATGTAGAATTTAACTGGTCAACTGTATCACATGACATTACTGCAATTAATGAAACACCTTTTATCTTGTTCATTTGTATGTGAAGTTCTTTTTTTGCATTCATTCATTCTGAAGTGGATTTATTCATTTAAAACATTTTTTTGGACTGGCACTTTGAACTGTGGTGAAGCAACTTGTGGGTCGCTGGTTTTCTTCTCAAGTTTAGTTTGTTTCATGAAGTCAGATTAAATTATTTGAGGTTGGGATATATCAAATATCCCTGTTCTTGCATGAGTAGATCCAGTCTGTGAGGAAGATTCTAATAATTGTCTCGGGTCAATTCAAGAAGAAGGGAGAACCACTGCTGCTTAGGCCAAAAGGAGTCACCACAATGATTTTGGGATTTTCTTCTAAATCTTCAGAAGTACCTTGGGTATTAGTGAAAAGGGTGAAAAAGCATACATGAGCATCCCTATACAAGCAAAGGAAAATGCAATTGTCTTCCAGGCCTTGTTAAATGGAGTCCTGGAGCAAATTTTTGCTAGCTGATTGTTCAGAGAGGAGGAAAAAAAGATCTACTTGAAGAACTCCAAACAGATGGATCAAGCCTTGAAAGATCCCTGAGCCTTTGCCCTGCTCAGCTAGTCTGCCACACAGTTTTGCTCTGCTGGAATGTAGGATGCATGTAGAGAGAGATGAGTGTGTGCTGTAAAGCTACATCCCATGCTAACATGGCCAGTCTGGATAGGGGGTAAGAGATGGTGGCAACTGAGTAAATGTCAGGAAAATCTTATTAAGACATCTGAACTTTATTTGGAGTTAATCAGTCTCTTTAACTGATGGCAGGTGTGTACCGAAGAAGAATGAATGCTGTAATAAAATCAAAAGGTGCTTCGACAAAGTATTAGTTTAAGGGTGTGCACACTTATGCAACCAGATTATTGTATGTTTTTTTTTATATTTTTTCCCCTAACAGATTTGTTTGTTTTTCAACTGAAGTGTACAAGTTATAGGTCACATTAAAGGTGGGAAAAGTTTTGAAATAACTTATTGTGGTTTCATTGTTTTATATCACAGAAACCTGGCATTTTAACAGGGGTGTGCACAGTTTTTATATCCACTGTACACCACAGTCAGTATGCCTATACATTGTGCTGCTGTGAAGTTATTTTACCTGTACATAAATTATTGATTGGCTACTGCTTACTTTGATGCTGTGAAGTTGCTTATTCTACCAAACTTTTAAGTTTTCACTCACACCACCATATAATTAGTTATTTCAAAACAGTTCTTAAGTATTTGCTCAAAATGTTTATATGATAAGACTTCCATGAATATACATAGAAACAGCAAACAGTAAAGGTAACAAAATATGTGATTTTTAAATCAATGCTGTTGACGAATACTTTTTAAACTGTATAAAGAAATGTCACTGAGTTACAGTAATCAGCACAGTACTGTAGTTAAGTAAGGCATACTGTGGCTAGCAGTTGAAACATTATAATGACTCTTTAATTCCATTTACATGGAGCTGTGCCACTCTACGGCATGATACAGGTTCTCCACCAAGTCCAAAATACTAAATATATGAACTTCCAGGGCTGTACCATCTCAGAGTAAAACAATGATTGGCTTTCCTGAAAAAAAAAACTCCATTTATTTCTAAGGAAGTGAACTCAGTTAATATATTTAGTGTAAGGTTGGGTATGGTCACATCCTTTAACATTAAGTGAAAAAAGGGGATGAAGTCTCTTTAAAGAAACACTGAGATACTCATGGCAGAGGTTATTTTTATGTTTTATAAAGTATTTTGATAGTTTTTTATTTAACTGTTATCTTTTGACATGGAATATGTATGCAGTAAGACATAAGGGTGTGTGTATGTTAGGGATATTATCACACAAAAGGTGTGTTCTGATTCTGACACGCAAGCCAGAAGAATGAGTGCCCTCCAGTTTCTAGGTGCAGAAGTGTATCTATAGTGGGTAAAAGGGGCAGCCACCATAAGCGCAAGGTGTTAAGGGATGTGATCTGCTGATGGCAGTCAGTCAGTAGTACAGTACCTGCATTTGTTTCCATAACAACATTTCTGAATACATGAACAGAAATTAACTCCAATTCTGCTTTTGCAGTCAGGACATATGTGCTTCAGCACTTGGTATGTGGTATTACCTACAGTAAGCCACTTGCTGAAATAGAGCAAGCAGTTTGTTGCAGTTTTTTAAAGGAGAAAGTATTTTTTTTTTTCAGTCATGAAAAAGAGGACCTTGCTTTTGCTCCTCAACTTAGAGTTGACGGGTACAGAAATGGACTTGGATTGCTCCTTAGATGAGGAGCATCAGATTGGAGGATGGGCTTTTTATTTTGTTTTTATTTTATTTTACTGCTCCTCAGCTTGCTCCAGCATTCATAGTCCAGGGCTTCTCTAATGACTTATGGTTATCTGCGAGTAGTGGTATGACACAGATATGCAAACAAGGTCAGCAAAAGTGATTTGCGATGAATAAGGAAAAGAGAAATCTTTTTTGAAAACAGACCGACTTCTTGCAGAATAGTAAATTATGAAAAGTTTAGCATTTCAAAGGTAAGAATTATTTCTCCAAAGCATGAGGGTTCATGTTAGTTTTTTTTCCCGAATATCCTGGGTTAGCATAGCTAAACGCAGCCACACTTAAAACATTTAAGGAAAGCTGTTTACTGTGCAGCACTTTAAATTGATTTTTTTCAAAAGAAAAGGGGTTTATAATGCTTTATATAGAGGGTACCCTTTTGTTGACACCCTGATGGTTTCATTAAGGAATAAAAGGGGGAGATAGGAAAGATTTAAAAGAGGAAGACAAAGAAAGAGGGGAACGCACAAGAAAAACAATTAAAGGGTTTGTGCTGAAGGACATGTAAGAGGATGGGCACTATGTTTTTCTTGTGGGATAGACCCTCTGTATTTTTTAAAAAAAATTTTATATGAAAGGGTAGTGTGGGTGGGAAACAGGTAAGAGGGCATAGAAGAAAGGAAAAAGGAAGAAGGCTGAGAAAGTGCCAGCATGAGTCGCAGTCTAGACAGCCTCAAATATGTCCACTGCCAGATGGTGTTGCAGAGGAGGACCCTGATGTTGAGGTGCTAGAGGCCTGTGTTGCTGCAGTTATCAACACCAATTGGGATAGCATGTCTTCCACAAGTTGAAGACAGGCTTCAACTGGTTAATTTCTCCTATCCACAACCTCCACCAGTATGTCCTCTACCAAGCTCTGAAGCCCCCTTTCAGTGAAAACTGACAGGCTGCCATGTGCTGGCATGCCTGTAGGACCAGTGCCTCTACCCTGACCCTGCAAGGATGTCCCTGGATGGGCAGTGGGTGTATTTCCCCAGCCTGGGGAGTATACACCTGGCCTACTGCTCATGGATGTGAACCTGCAAAAAAAGGAAATTAATGGGAGTGAAAAAAACAATAAAGGAGAAAGAAATGCATAATCAAAATAAGAAAAAAAAAGAAAAAAGGGGTGGGGAGATACAAAAGAAAAAAAGCACAATAATAACACATCACGTTTATCTGTCATTTCATACATGACTGAAAAACCGCAGTAAAATTGTTACTGAAGTAAAATGTGTACAGGAAGTGCTTATACATAAAATGGGAGTAGTCATTTGGGAAGTGCTTTTATACTTGGGAAGAATGATATGAATACTGCTTAGGCAGACTTCAGATGAATTCATATGGCAATTGGTTGAGACTTCTTGAAGGGGAGTATATATCTCTCAAAACATTGAATACAGTACTACAAATACCCTGTGTAATTATTAGAAGTAGCGAGGTAAAAACAGTAATATTAGCTTGAGCTGTATTGGTTTCAGTTGAATTTCATTCATATAAAACTATTTCTTTATGGGCAATACAGAAAACAATTGTAAAAAGAGTACAGCAGTTATACATACATATATATATATATATATATATATATATATATATATATATATATATATATATATATATATATTGTTATTTTTACAGTAATATGATGATTTTAAATCCTTTTCTATGCTTCTTATACATATTACAAGATAGTAAAATAGAATTATCTTGAGCTTCAGTTATACTTACTAGAAGATTCAATCACCCTTTCCATTCTTCTTTGTTGTTGCTGGTGACTGTATTTTATTTCCTCCTCAGCTGTATTTAAAAGAGAGAAGGCAATTCTTGTTTACCTGCAGTTGCACTTGTTTTTATATACATATATCTGGGTCCCCTCGCATTTTGTCAGATGCCATTTCTTCAACAAACACAGGGAATGTGGTTTAATGTCGGCAGTACAAAATCAGAGACGGCATGGATAGCGTGTGGTAGAAATGTCAATGACATGTAATGTTGAGATAGGTAAGTAGGGCTGGAGGGGCGAGAGTGTTTGCATGTGTGTATGTGAGTTAGGGTTAGGGTGGGGATGAGTGAAATTTAGATGTTGTATGAGTTTGTGTATTTTAGGATTTGGGTCAGGGTTAGGTTAGGGGATCGATATAGTGTTGTTTATGTGTATTTGTGAATGTTTGTGTGTCTGAGTGTGTCTTGTGTAGTGACAGTGTTACAGGAAGGTTTTTATGATGGTAAGGTGTTAGGTTAGGGTTGAGGGAAGGAGCAGTGTTAGTACTGGGTGCTAACCCTAACCCTAATGCTGCCCATTCCCTCAACCCTAACCCTAAACTTTACCTTCATAAAAACCTTCCTGTAACACCGCCACTATCCAGACAAATTTGAGGCTAGTGTTACGGGGGGGGGGGGGGTCTTAGCATTAATATCATGAGAGGAAATAGCTTTTCTTTCTCAATATCATTTCATTCAATATTTTTCATTTTCAGTATTGTGCATGGTTGAATTTTTTTGTCCATGTTTTCAGTTCAACATTAAAGTAGTTCAAACACACAACCATACACAAGTAATGTGGGTGCAATCTATCACACTGAGTAACTAAAACGTAGCAGAACTTGTAAAATAAAATCAGATCAATCCGTAGTACACCAACATCGACTTTATTCACATTACTGACTAAGCGCTTAAGGTTTATAAACTTTTTAACTATGCAGAATTCTGGCATGAAACTTTCAAGGCGGTCATTTAAAGGACCCCTCTCTTAAACAGTTCTGTGTTATTGCACAATCCAATTTATAAACAAGTGGTAACATATTACCACACCTCAACAGAGTTCTGTTGGGTGAAGTTTACACAGTCTCAAAAATATTCACAAGACTAACTATTCTGGTGGCAACGCTAAGGACTGAAATAACACATATATAAGCAGTAATGCTTCCAACATCACCTTTTAAGTTGTTTTAGCTGATGATATGCTCATTGCAGCCTAAAAATATTCACAAGAGCAATCATTCTGGTGGTAACTCTTAATAACTAAGAAACACATACATGTAAGCAGTAGTACACACCCATCATTTTTTAAGTTGGTTTAGTTGATTGTATACTTGTTGCCTTTATTTAACTGAGTTTCTATTATTCTATTTTAATATGCAATTGTACTCTTGGTGTTTTCCCTTTTGTGTACTGTCTTCCAGTTTACCCACTAAGCTAAACCATGTCTGGCAGAGACTTTCTACTGCATTTGTATGTGCACAATGTGAACCCTAGGTTGCAGTGGTAGTTTTCTGTTGGTATAGCAGCTGATGTTATTACTTTATGTTATTCACTTCCCATACATTCCTTCATTGCTTCATTTCCTGTTTTATGGGGTTTATGTTTTCAATTTCATAAACAAAGTAATTTTTATCTTTTTGTGTGTCTACTTTGTAATGTTTTTGATAAAGTAATGTTCCCAAATTTTAGTTTTTAATGCTTGTAATATTCTAATGTGTGTTTAATGTGCGACAGTCTAGATTCCTGTTTTGTTCTGTTTCTTTGCAGACATAGTAATGTGTTTGCATTGGCATGTTTCTGTTTTTTTTTTTGTCTGGACTATTCACGTGTTTGATAGTTTTCCCCTGCTAAATAATTTTTTAAGGTTTAGCAATTTGTTGGATTTTAAAGTTTGTGAGGGAGTAGGGATCTCCAACTGAATGTGCAGAAAATGTGGCCTGGAATAGCTTTCTTCTGTGTAAAAAGTCTTGATGCACAGATATCAAACAATTAGATTGGTTAGTTTTCCTTGCCCATTTTATAATTGATAATACTTCCTTTGCCTGTGCAACAGCCTGTGTTCCCACTTAAACCAAGAAAAATGTATTAGTAGATTAAAAAAAAATGGAGCTGGGGGCAGGGCACAGAACTGGGACCTGAATGGCTAGGCAGGAGGGGGGGGGCATGTTGTATATCTGGCCACCTGGTTGGTGTGTCAGTAGAATGAATGTCCTTTTTTCTTTTTGCTCTTTAATGAAAGAGCTGGGGGATCTGTAATGAGTCAATTGCTGCAAAATAGAGACTGGCTTAATACAGTAAAGTGCTTTTTTTCCTGCTCTTCACTTGAAGAGCTGAGGGGTTGGGGTGCTGGTTCATGGTACTAGCACTGGCAGTGGGTGAACCAGCTATGCTTCTGGATCTATTTACGTTTATCCCACATAAAATTAGTTTGGACGGGTTAGAAATAAGTATTGGCAAGTACCAGGATTTATCCAACAATGAGATTAGATTGCTGAGTAATTTATGGATATCACCTTAACACTTACTACATCTATTTTGAAAGACAATTTTACCTCCAGATACTGGGGGTAGCCATGGGGGCAGCTTCATCCTCAATATATGCAAATATAGGCTTGAAATATTGGGAAAACTATATATTGTAATCTAGTTTTTACAAATTTGTCAAGTTGTGCACATGATTTTTGCATGGTATTTTTAATATATGGTCAGACAGAGTGGCAGGACAAAGGGATTTGTTTGATGTTTGGGCAGAACAACAACTTTTTGAATTTTACTTGCAGTAAAAATGATTCTGTAATTAATTTTTTGGGCATTACATTATACAAAAACTATGGAGTTAATGGTTTGGGTTCTACTGTATATCACAAACCAAGCTTTTCCAATATCTATTTACATTTTAACAGTTGGCATACATATAAACAAAAAATTAGTATTGTTAAAGGCCAATTGGTCAGACTATTGCATCTTACATCTGACAACAATAATTTTGAGAATGTGTGTGATAACTTATCAAGTATGTTTTCTGAAAGGGGATACCCCAATATTATGGTCAGTAGGATAGTAAAAGAAGTAAAGGAAGGTAGACAAAATAAACTTTTGCACCCATTTAAAGAAATGGTAGTGTTGCAAATAACGAGGACAATATTCAGCAATAAAATGGTAACAGTCAAACATGAAAATTATTCTCAATTATTTTACCATACACTGTAGATACCAAAAAATTTAGGGGCATTGTTCATAAAAATTAGGAGAATTTGATAGTACAATCAAAGGTCATCTTGAAAAAGAACTTTTGGTTATTTATTATAGAGGAAACAAAGCAAGCAATCTGTTTGAAAGGAAGGATAACATAATATCAACTAATTTTAAAGGGCATATGTTAAAATGTGGGAGTTCTAAATGGTACCCATATATTAATGACAGTCCCTATGTGATGATGGAATCATATAGTAAAATAATTCCTTGCACAAGTATATACGATTGTAAAACATCTGGAGGGGTTTATTTGGCTCTGTGCCTAACATGTGAAGCATTTTACACTGGGAAAACTGAGAGATAAATATTCAAAAGGATTAAGGAACATATTTATGATATAACAGAAAAATGTGAATTCTTAACAAGCTGCGGCCAGGATTCAACATTCTGAACAGTTATTTTTATTCCTAATCAGTTAAAATTATAAGCACATCACGGCAGGCAAGATTAGAATACAGGGAATTAGTGTGGTAACACAGACTTGAATCTATGAAACACCCATGTATAAATGCCAAGGTGTCTATCACAAGTGTTTTGAAGTTGAGTGCTGTTAATCATTGTGTGTTAGGAGTATTTAAAATGTTTTTTCTTTTGATGACTTTATGATTGATTGTGCAGACCAGATGTATTTGAGCATATTTATCAAGTAGTGTTTTAACCATTTTTTATATTTTGTAAGGATGTATTTGGTTGATATATGCAAATATAACCAAGTGCATCATTCATTGTTTATTACATTTTCACGTGTGTTACATAACATGTTTTATAAAGTTTTACAATCTTTCAGTGAGTTTTATGACTAAATTGTCACTATTTTTATCTTTTTAGTGGTGATCATGTGACTCAGGACAGTGGACATTCAGTTTAAGGAATATAGGATGCATGTTGTTTTTTGAATATGTTTCTGATGAAGTCCTAAAAGAATATTGGATGAAAGTACTAAAACTGTTAATAAACTTATTGCAGTGATGTGGTCTACATGTGTCCTCTTCTTACAGTGATCAGAATTGTTCAAAAAAGGACCCACTATGACTTCATTAATATGCAAAACAAGATTAGTAGTAAAATTGTCAAGAATATGATTACCTCTAGTAGGGACCTTAAGCATTTGAAACATAATATTGAACTAACATGTCAAGAAAATCTTTGTCTAGTTTTTCAAGTATCCTGGCTTATTTTTGGATAATATAAGTCACAGATCAAGATGACATATTTATGTTAAAGATAAAGTCCCAAAATTTGAATGAATTCCTTTTGATATTTAGCATCCATTGGAGGTCTGCTATAAGAGCAGATAAGGCTCATAGTACCTTAAAGTACTAAAATAAATTGGATACCGTCTCTAGAACCCATATATAAACTACTGCAATGGAATCTCCCTTTAGATTGAGGTAGAAAAATCAAGTGATCTTTTATAGAGGTATAATTTACCATACTCTCTAAAATTTTTCGGTCTGTTTTTGCTGCACATTACATAAAGTTTGTTTTAGACCTTTTAGCAATTGAGTTCTGCAATAGTAGAGTTTCAAAGCTGACCTGTTTCTACTACTGCTGTAGTACTTAATTACATTGTGTCTGCTAGCTTTACAGAACAGTAGTATCTAGATTGTGTGATTTCCCTGCACTTGAGCTCTAAAACCAGCATTTTTACATTAAGATGGTTTTCTGACTGCACTCTTGAGCAGAAGTGTGCTTTAGCAAACCTATATAAGTTGGGGAATGCTGGCTGAAAGCTTGTTTTGTGTGTTCCTGATTTGTCTGCAGTCCTTGCTGCATAAAACATGTTTTTCTGATTCTACATAAGCCCAGTGTAAATCTCCCCCCTCTTCTTCCTGGTTAAACCCATAGTAAAAAAAAAACTGGAAACCATGGCTAGGCACTTTTCTGCTATCACTGTTGCCAGTCTGATGGACATGGACATCCTGAGTTAATGTAGCAATTGTTTTATGTATACTGGCAACCACTTAATCTTGAAACAAACAAACACAGTATGTGAGAGATGCAGTTATATTATGAAAATTGAGACACACCTTTCACATACTGACAAATCAAATGACAATCAGGTCATCAGCATACACACACATCATTTTTGTCACTAAATAAAGTCTCAACACATAAACCTGCATACATGGAGGTACTCACAAATACCTTACCAAAACCTCAGAGGCCTTCCTTATGCTGCCTTCAGAAACCATATGCAAGCAAAACCAAGTCAACACCAACCACCATACACAAAAATGCACATCACAGTGTCTCCAAAGGCAAGCCTCTAAGGCACAACAGCACACATTCAAACATCTTGGTTACAGAAGACTCCATCATGAGACATATAGATGCCCCTTCACGAGGCTGGATAAAGAAAGGGTTACAGTCAGTTGCCTATCAGGAGCTAGGATTCACCAGATTATGCAGGCACTCAGGTCACTCAACCACAAGTACCAGTATTACTCATCCATAGTCCATGTGGGTGTGAATGACCTGAGATGTACCACCCCAGACTATATGAAGAGAGACATGATGGACCTCTCTGAATAAATGTCACAGGCTAGTATAAGCCTCACATTGAGCTGCATTCTGCCCTCACCATGAACAATACCACTATACAAAAAGAAAATTATTAACTTCATTAATTGGCTTAGTTACTGGTGTCATTCCAAGGGAGTCTAGTATTTGTCAGTCTGGGACAACCTAATCGCTTTATCAGAGATGGTCTGCATCTCTCACCTCTCGGCTTTTAAATACTGGCCAAGGCATTATCCACTCCCATCATGCTTTTTTAGGCAGTGCTAAACCAACATACCTACCAATGTAAAAAATGTTTCCACAAAATAGTTGACAAATGAAGCACAGGATCCTAGACCATAAAGACTCCCATATATAAGCAAAATGTATTAGAATAACATAAAAACAAATGAGCACTTTCTTCCAGTTTAACTGGTCTTCATCAGAATCAATTAAACAATGAATTCTCACATATTTATATATACAACCACAGGAAATAGTAAAATTCAACAAGGAAATGATATTTCAAACAAAATGTTAAAATTTTTTTAAAAAGAACTTTTGTAAAAATCTTATTTGTAATATGTTTAAATAAATAAATAACAAGTTTATAAATATGAGCATAGTAATGATGATAATAAAAAAATAATAAAAAAAAGCTATACAGAATGTGCGCTTTCTTTCAAACCAACATAGTCTTTCCACAAAAAATGCTACAGTCCGATTACCATGTAATTATTACAATACCTAAAAGAAACAAGAAGTCTAAAGTGAAAAACATTACACAAGGATTATTTATGTATACATATACGTATGTATGTTTTTGTATACCAACAAGTCAAAAATGCTAAAACAGCTTTGACACACTAAGCCCTGGACTTTAAAATGGGCTTTAAAGTTATATAATCATTTATTCCCGGGGGGGGTTAGATGCATTTAATTTAACTTGCCAAATTACTTCCTTTTCTTCAAGCAACAGTTTGTTATCACCACCCCTAGGGTTAAAGACTACTTTTTCAAGTATTGCAAGTGTGGTTAAAATTGTTAGCTGATATATGTTTAAACATGGCATTATTTTTATTTTCCTTGTTAATGTGATATATGTGTTCATAAATTCTGTTCTTTAAGAGCATTTCTGTCTTTTTAACATAATATGCTGGACAGGCTGAACACATGGCTAAATATACTAAACTTTTGGTATTGCAATTCCCTGTCTGAAATGTTACATTATTTTTACAATCATTCTTTAAAATAACATTCTTTCCTTTGTAAATGTGTGTACACTGGTTACAAGCCCCACATTTTGTAGTTCCCTTAGCCCCCTTCTTATTCATGTCGTAACAATTATACTCTAATTGTGATTTCATGTTTCTACCAGTCTTGTATACGAACCTAGGTGAATGTTCCAAAAAATTATAAACTTCATTATTGCTCCTTAAAATATTCCAGTTAGTACTTATAACATTTTTGATGATGGGGGAACAAGTACTGTATTTTAAAACCATAGCTCTAGAAAAAAATTTATTTTTACTATTGCTATTACTGTCATCTTAATGAATAAACACTTCACCCAATAAGGGCTTATAGTGTGCCCCCCCATAAGGATAAAACATACTCAGTAGTTTCTTTAACCAATTGGGTGGGATAGCCCCTTTCTATATACATATTCCCAATTAACTTTAATTCTTTGACAACATCGTTAAAACTGAAGGTCATTCGTGCTGCCCATATACACTGTCCTTTTATAATACTTTTTTTCTGCATAGGGGGATGGTAACTTTGATATTCCAAATATGAATTATTAAATGTGGGCTTGCGGTATATATTAGATTTAAAACCCAAAGGTGTGTGTGATATATAAGTATCTAAATAAGGCACGCCCATTTCATTAAATGAATAAGTAAACTTAAAATGGGGACTAATGTTGTTTAAATAGCCAACGAACTTAGGTATAGTCTCCTTGTCCCCATTCCATAAAATAAAAACGTCATCCAAAAAACGTACATATAAGGTAAAAAATGTTTAAACTCACTATTAAATACATGTCTGTTCTCCCATTCGGTGAGCATGAAATTAGCAAAAATGGGGGCACATCAGGCCCCCATTGCTACCCCCTTAATTTATCTGTAGAATTCCCCCTCGAAAAATATAAAATTGTTTTCTAATACAATACTCATCAACTCCAATATTAATAAAATCTTGGTGTTATTGAGGTTGGAATATCTAACCACAGATGCGTGGAACAATTCCAATCCCTCTTCTTTGGGTAATGAATTAAAAAGGTCCACTACATCTATACTCACAAAAATCAACTTGCTATCCCATAACTCATGTTTTAATTTACTCAAGAAGTCTCAGGAGTCGATGATTAAATGGGAGATGTTTTTGTGCACGTGCTTCAACCAGCTGTCAATAACAACCCCAATAGGGTAAGTTTTTGACTTACTTCCTGACACTATTGGTCGGAAAGGTGGATGTAAAAAATCCTTGTGCACTTTTGGTACACCAAACACTGTAGCTAAAAGAGGGGATTCAACCTTTACAAATTTGTATATATCTCTTGTAAATCTCTCTTCCAATTAATATTCTTCTAATCAGGAATCAATTCGTCTTTAAGCTATATTGATTTCATTATGACTGACAGTTTCATATATTTCAGAATTGTTCAAAATGTCATACATCTTATTGATATAACTAAAGTGGTCAAAAAGCACGATACCCCCACCCTTGTCAGGCTTCATAACTCTAATAGTTTTATCCTGACAGAGTTCTTGAAATAAATCCCATTCTGTTTTACTAAGGTTATATATCTTTCCCTTCCTTCCTGACATTTGAACAAAGGTTCTATAAATATCTTCTATAATAAGTCTTTCAAGTGTTAATAGAATAGGCTGAAAATGGGGGGTTAAAAGTGTTCTTTCTCTTTAACCTATTTTCTAAATAGTTCTGTTCTTGGGCTTTGAAAAATAAGGCTAGGTTAGGTTTTCTAATATATAGCCTGGCTTCTAAAATTGTGTCCGTGAGATCTAAATCAAAGGTAGGCACGAATTTCAACCCTTTAAGAAACAAGGAGAAGTTTTCTATACTTACATTACAATCTGTGTAATTAAAAATCTTGAAATGTTTATATTCAAATACAACTTCATTAACTTTAACTACCTCCATTGTTGATTCTGATGGGGCGGCCTATTGAATTGGTCTCTGTACCTGAAATTCTGCCCCTTCAGTCCTGTAGCTCAGTTGTTTCTCCTGTTTCTTCCCATATTCCTCTTTTGACCCCTCCAAAAATTTTTTATGGGATATTGTTGCTCGTTTCTTCATTGAGCCTTAACCTCCCCATTTTTTTTCCTGATTAACACCCATAATTTGATGGTTAAACTTTTGGAGTGCATTACTACTATGTATTTGTTTAACTTTATTCCAATTATATGCACTTTTTTCTCTGTACTGTTATGTGTCTTTTAATGTTTTTCTTTCCTTCCTTTTAAAAAACATGTAGCATTTTTATTAACAATGTCAAATTATTTATTATAAAAATCTTTCCATTTGTCAAAAACTAAATCCTGTTTAATTTCATAGTTCAATATTTCAACTTCAGGAATAAGTCTACCCCTTTTGGCATCATTGTGCTTAATCAACAAACGCATGAAGTTAAATCCAAATTCATCAAACAATAAATTGAATTCTAACATAACATCGTCACTTAAATCTATCCCCATAGGTTCCTTAAAAATCCTGATGCCCTAGGGTACTATTTTCAAGTTAATGCATTTCTCGTAATAAGCATTATCAAGCTGCATTAGTTTGATGGAGCACATTTTTTTCTCCATAACCAAAATTTTGTCTTTAAGAGAGCTAACGTTCTCATTAGTGTTATCACCAACATAAAGATTCTCAGCACATAAATCATAGTTATCTCCGAAATTAAAATCACATTTCAACAATTGTTCAACATGAACGTCTGATTTAACATGAACATTCTCAGCAACACACAAGCCCCTATTATTGATGGCTGTTGCGTTCGTACCTATGGCATTCAAACCTGAAACAACCTGGGGATAAGTGTGATTGCCAATGACAGAAGTATAGGTCTGTTGAGGAGCAGGTCATTTAGGTTTGGTTCCACAACAAATATATTCATCATTTACGTCTAATCCTGTACTTGGAGAAACCAAATCCTTTCCACCATAGGAAACGCCACCATTGGGGTTCCCCGCACTAGTAGGCCTTCCATAAGTCTCACACCACTCTACTCCATTCTCACTCTGTCCTGGTGATGTCATCATTGTAGGAGTTGATGTAGGCATGTCCCGTGGCTGACTTATTAACTCAATGAGTCTGGTTAGTTCGCTTTTCACGATCTGTAGTTCAGAGTGTAAGCTATTGAATTTGTTCCTCTGAACAGGTGAAAAAAGTGTATGGATCTCGTCAAGGGAATCCATAGTGCCCAAATGTCACCACAAAAACAACTAATGTAGAAAACAAAACTATCCAAAAACACATGCACAAAATAGTTGACAAATGAAGCACAGGATCCTAGACCATAAAGACTCCCACATATAAGCAAAATGTATTAGACTAACATAAAAACAAATGAATGACCGCTTTCTTCCAGTTTAACTGGTCTTCATCAGATTCATTTAAACAAATAAATATGTGAGAATTCATTGTTTAATTGAATCTGATGAAGACCAGTTAAACTGGAAGAAAGCACTCATTCATTTGTTTTTATGTTATTCAAATAAATTTCACTTATATATGGGAATGTTTATGGTCTAGGATCCTGTGCTTCATTTGTCAACTATTTTGTGGAGGTGTTTTTGGATAGTTTTGTTTTCTACAATGTAAAATATTTTTCTAATGTCAAGCTGAAGGTACTACTGCTCAATGTTAGGAGTCTTAATAAGAATCTACACTGCCTGGAAGCCCTCCTTGCCCTGGTGAATGCTGACATCTATGCAGTTACAGAGATGTGGTTCAAAGCTATTGAAAGTACCCCAGCAGTACATGAAAGGAGGAACTGTTTCCTTTTACAAAAAAAGCAATCACACCTGCAGATTGGTCAAGCAAGATGACTTGCTTGAGCTACTCCATGTCCAGCTGGCCTTAGGGAAAATCTCCCACCATACCATTGCTAACTACAAGCCTCCAACCATGAGCCATGAAAACCACTCTGCATACCCGAAGTTACTAGAATCACTTAACATTCAGCCCAACACATCACTTATGGGTAATTTTTGCATATGACCACTAACATGCAGGTTCAGAGATTTTTGGACTTTGTCAATTAAAATGTTCTGGAAGAGCTGGTCTGCACTCCCACTAAGGGTTCAAATATCCTTGACATAGTACTCATAAACATGTGGGAGCACTGAAGCCCTACAGTGAAATGTCCTGATTGCAGTGCGGCTGGTAGCTTCAAATCAAAGGGGGGCTGCAGGAGACAGCTGAATGGGTGGGGCCAATGGGGAGGGGTGTGGCCAACCAGAAAGGGGTGGAGCACTGCTAAAAATGCAAAAATTGGGACTTTAATTAAATATGCTGCCCTGGGTGTCAAACTGTCATTATGAGAGTCCAATCAAGACAAAATGAAGTGTAGAAGAAAAAAAATATTTCAATGCATTGGCTACATGACAGCTTACTTAATATCTAGATGGAAACAAAAGGTTGCAAGGCATGAAAAAATAAATTACTTTTTAAATAATTACTGGAATGCCAGTCAAAAACAAATATAAAAAAACAAGCAGCACTCAACTCAAACCACTTCTTGCACTGCAGTTCTAATTATAATTTATATTCAGCTTTATAAAAGTAGCAAGTAACATGCTGAAAGTAGCAATCATAGTAATACCCCCACTTGTAAATATGTTTCCTATTCAAAAAAGACCTGCTGCCTGACAGCAACTATCTACTTGTTTCATGGGGAAAACATGATCAAAGTGAAAAATGAATAGCAAACAAGAAGCAAGCTCAAGATAAATTGCTTAAATGATTACTACACAGGTTATGGACCACACATGATAGATTGGCATTCTGTTTAGTTTACGAGTAAAGCCTGCAAAGATGACTGCAAGTCTCCAACAAATGTAATGAGTTTCTGAAAATACTGTAATCCTGCCCTTTATTACAAATACTGTCATATGCATTTCAATATCCAAGGCTTATATGTTATCTAGTTATGTAAATATTCTCTGCATGGCAACAACAAAAAGACTTTCAATGTTGTTAATTCTTTAACAATATGCTTATTAAAGCTTACTTGCATCTTACAGTCTCAGACGAGCTTACCTGATGATCATTAAACCATTGCTACTTAAACATAGAGCAGCAGGCACTGTAACAACATGCATTTTCTAAATAAGAAGCATAAATCAACAGTATAAAAATATGACAAAAAAAACAGAACATTCTGCAAAATCAAGGACAAATGAAAAGCCATTCTAGTACTTGTGTCTACCTTGGATGGTGGGATACTCTGCACACTTAACACTGCATAACTGCTCCTTGCTTTGCTTGGACACATTCAGAGTCACTACTTGGGGGAGTGGGGTGCAACAAGTATGTCACAAATTGAAATGTCTCTGGATGATGGTGATGGCCCTGACACATTTGTCATACCTCTCAAACCTCAGAGCAAGAGATCTGGAAAAAGCCATAACTAGAAGTGGGACAAAAGCCCAAAAATTAGGACAATTTTTAAATATTGTTCTTACAAACTTAGAAAGATAATTAGGTCTTGCATTAGTATGAATTTTCTGAGGGGCACGAAATCTGAAACTCAAATGTCTGCCATTATTTTTTAACTCCAATCTTTAATGATTTGCCACTAATTTGCCAGAAAACCACAATTTTATGAAAAACAGACCAAAAATGTGATGCAAAAATATAAAATAGCCACACAATACAGGAACCTGTCAAAGAAGGGACACTCTTTAATATCAGTACTGTTAACTTGAGCAGCTGACAAAATAAGAGGATCTATATGCATTTCAGAAATTAAAAGTAATCTATAACTCTGATCATTACAATTGTTTAATTGTAAACCTCCAAATTTTCTTCCAAATTTGCCATTTTGCAGAGGGATTATTAGGGGGAGAGCAACATTTTGAGGCAAAATCGGGAACAGTTGAGAGGTTTGGATATACCTAATTATATAAAGTGATTTATTTGCGTATACCTCTTAACACAGGAAATTTGGACAAGGCCAAATATATTGGGGGCACACAAACAGTACTAAAAATTGCTCTTGTATAAACTTAGACAGTTGACAGAATAACAGGTCTTGCATGCATTTTTCTGAAGGGTATGAAGTCTGAAACTCACTGTCTGTCATTATTTAGTAACTTCATTTCTTAATGATTTGTCAGAAAACCGCAAATATTATGAGGAACAAACCAAAAGTAAGAAGCAAAAATCCATTCTGCAAAAATCTGGACAGTTGAGAGGTATAGTTCAGCCAGAGCTGTCTGAGTTTGCCACCCTTCCCCCTCATAAAATCATGGTCAAATGGGGCCTTCCCCCTGCAGCTATTCCAATGTCCCATTACTTGGCTATTTTGCCCCATTTACCATAAACACTGTAATGTACATACTGCTTTACTTCTACGATGATTTGGATTTCATTTAAAAGTTTTATTTTACATTTTACAGCACAAACACTAATAGACATCTGCTAAACAAAGCAATGCAGTCTTACAATAAAAATAGACTTGACATTAAAACTTTTCTGCTCTTGAAACTCACATTCATTGAAACAGCATTGAAACCCATATTCAAAGAAAATACATCTGGCCAGTGGCAGATAAAGATTAACTTTGGGCTGTTTTCAAATCATAGGCCCCTTCCACAGGAAACATACATGTGTTCTTTGATACACCTTCCTGGTTGTATTAAATTATATTCCTTGTATAATACAGTACAGTTGTTAGAAGGCATTTTAAATATATTGTTTGGAACATTTTTCCAATAAACAATTAAACAAAATGTATGCACCAGTAATTACAAAACTGCCCAATTCAGAACATTTCCATCATTAAAGTCTACTCAAACTTCTACAATCCACCAGTATCAGTAAATATGCACAATCTCTGCAGTAGTAAAAGTCATCTAAATAATTCCACATTAAAGAGATGTGTAACTAATGAGGTTGCTGCTAGCAAATACCTGTATATTTCATTGTTTCATCTACATATAAAGTGTCTGTTGCCCTTGAGGAATAAATTTCCTGTGTTACATAAAAAGTGATAAGCTAGTTATATTGCAATAGGGGATGGATGGCAAACTGATAAATTCATCATTACTAGGTATTTCTGCCAAAGAGGACATTCTCCGGACTGCAGCATCCACCCCCTTTAAAAGTACAACACAGTACAGTATCAGCAATGCATCTATATACTGTGGGAGTAAAACTCACAGCCTTCTGCATCAAAAGCTATTACACTACCTGTTGTGTTATTAACAATGCAAGCAGACTCAGCATAAGCAGCACTAAACTTCTCTTCAAGCTCTCAGCTCCTTGCAAAATCCACTAGACATTCAACTGTATCTCTCAGCTTTGAAGTACAAGAAATCTGGAAAAGGCCAACATGTATTGTGGGGACAAAAGCCTAAAAACTAAGGACACATTTTAAACATTGCTTGTATAACCTTGGAAAGTTGCTAGAATAAAATGCTGTGTTACTGCCATGCATTTTACTGCTGAGTCTTGAACCCAAGACCCTGTAAACTACTGTCAGAGCAACATGCCACTATGCCAAATCAGCTGTTTCTTGAAAGACAGCTAGACTGAAACTTAAATGGCTATCATTTAGTGAATTCAGTTCTCACCATAGCTCTCAACTTCTTAGCACAAAACACATAGAGAAAGCCAATAATGGGGGATTACAGCCCCCACCAAACATATTCAGTGAATTCATTTCTCACTGTAGCTCTCAACCTGTTAACACAAAAAACCTGGACAAAGCCAACAATGATCTTATAAACAGAAAATGGCTAGAATAAAAGGTTTTGTATTACCATGTATTTTCTGAAGAATATGAAGTCTAAAATTCAAATGCCTGTCATTATTTTCAAAAAAACACATATTTTATGAGGAACAGAACAGCAGTATGAAGCAAAACTTTCACAAGTGGTTGTGGGTAGGGAATTCAAGCTCCTGCTACCTATTCCCAAGGTACAGGGTTTGAGTCTAGCCACCACCAGGTATATTTCCTGAGTTGTTGTAGTCACTGGGGCATTACACACATACACACACACACACACACACACACACACACACACACACACACACACACACACACACACACTCTCTCTCTCTCTCTCTCTCTCTCTCTCTCTCTCTCCAAGCTCTGTTTCAGCAAATAAAGCAGTACCTGTACCTGTCCACAAATAAAGGCATAGTGGTTTCTCAGCTCAAGCTCCATTTCAGCAGTGTTAAAGGCATGGCTGTTTATCAGCTCAGTTAGTTTCTCAAGCATATCCTGCTGTTTCCATAAATAAAGGCATAGCCATTTCTCAGCATACCATGTGTGCGAGCACAGACTGCTGACCTTGCAGTCCGATACCCTTCCAGTCTATGCGGCTGTAACCACATAGACTTCTGGGTCTTCTGTGAGACTGCTGCCTTATTCCAAATCTGGACTGGTTAATAGCAGTCCAGATTTGTGTTTTCCACTCACGCATGCCTGAGTTTTGGGTTTTTTTTTTTTTTTTTTTGGTTTTCAACTGGGGGGGCTGCAGTCCTGCAGTCCAATAGAATGACCTGCCACAGCCTGATTGGTAAGTTTGTACCATAAATGTAACTGCAGTACTCCACCATCAAACCCAAAACACTAAAAAATTTTTCCAAGGCAATTATCTTGTATTAAGTGTTAGCATAGTCAATTTTAAAGCTCACCCTAACCCCAAAAACATGGTGGTTTATGCATAAGTATACATGAATGCCCTGTACAACCATTTAAAGAACTGTATAGAAATGGCACTACCTGACCAAAATAAACCTAGGTGTAGCTGGAGAAACAAGTCACCCTTGTTGACCGCTGGCATAAATAGAATATACAACAGAAATAAGAAATTTCCATCTAGAAGTAAGTGGGAAGGAGCACAGCAAATAAAATAAATCCCTCATTAGTCTCAATAGGCAAATCGGGGAACTATTCAACCCTTCAGAAACTAAATACGAGACTAAAACAGCCTCCCCAAGCACTGCATAACCACAAAGCATTTTAAATTATGTCTGTTATGTTTCATCTACATATAAAGTGCCTGTTGCTCTTGAGGAATAAATTTCCTGTGTTATATAAAAAAGTGATAAGCTAGTAATATTGCAATAGGGGATGGATGGCAAACTGATAAATTCATTGCTACTAGGTATTTCTGCCAAAGAGGACATTCTCAGGACTGCAGCATCCACCCCCTTTAAAGAACAACACAGTACAGTATTAGCAATGCATCTATATACTGTGGGAGTTGAACCCACAGCCTTCTGCATCAAAAGCAATTACACTACCTGTTGTGTTATTAACAATGCAAGCAGACTCAGCATAAGCAGCACTAAACTTCTCTTCAAGCTCTCAGCTCCTTGTAAAATCCACTAGACACTCAACTGTATCTCTCAGCTTTGAAGCACAAGAAATCTGGAAAAGGCCAACATTTATTGGGGGGACATAAGCCTAAAAACCAAGGACACATTTTAAACATTGCTTGTATAACCTTGGAAAGTTGCTAGAATAAAATGCTGTGTTACTGCCATGCATTTTACTGCTGAGTCTTGAACCCAAGACCCTGTGCACTACTGTCAGAGCAACATGCCACTATGCCAAATCAGCTGTTTCTTGAAAGACAGCTAGACTGAAACTTAAATGGCTATCATTTAGTGAATTCAGTTCTCACCATAGCTCTCAACTTCTTAGCACAAAACACATAGAGAAAGCCATAATGGGGGATTACAGCCCCCCAAACATATTCAGTGAATTCATTTCTCACTGTAGCTCTCAACGTGTTAACACAAAAAAAACTGGACAAAGCCAACAATGATCTTATAAACAGAAAATGGCTATAATAAAAGGTTGTGTATTACCATGTATTTTCTGAAGAATATGAAGTCTGAAATTCAAATGCCTGTCATTATTTTCCAGAAAACCACATATTTTATGAGGAACAGAACAGCAGTATGAAGCAAAACGTTCACAAGTGGTGGTGGGTAGGGAATTCAAGCTCCTGCTACCTATTCCCAAGGTACAGGGTTTGAGTCTAGCCACCACCAGGTATATTTCCTGAGTTGTTGTAGTCACTGGGGCATTACACACATACACACACACACACACACACACACACACACACACACACACACACACACACACACACACACACACACATACACACACACACACACACACACACACACACACACACACACTCTATCTCTCTCACTCTCTCTCTCTCCAAGCTCTGTTTCAGCAATAAAGCAGTACCTGTACCTGTCCACAAATAAAGGCATAGTGGTTTCTCAGCTCAAGCTCCATTTCAGCAGTGTTAAAGGCATGGCTGTTTATCTGCTCAGCTAGTTTTTGCATATCCCGCTGTTTCCATAAATAAAGGCATAGCCATTTCTCAGCATACCATGCGTGCGAGCACAGACTGTTGACCTTGTAGTCTGGTACCCTTCCAGTTTATGCGGCTGTAACCTCATAGACTTCTGGGGCATCTGTAAGACTAACGATAATCCAAGGAGGAAGATCAGAATGCATTTAAAAAATCAAACCAACATTTAAATAGCTCACAGATAATTACTTGCAATAATCCAATAAAACTAATTAAAAACAATCAACGGTATTAATTGAAAAATTCTTTCTGAACATTTTTATCTATGCTAAAACATTTGACATTTATTGTGTCGTTTAACCCAGGAAATTTGTCAGATTTTAATCTTATTTGCCATAAGGTTTCCCTTTGCTCAACATAGTTCTTAAAATCACCAGGTTTTACAAACTTCTATAACTGAAAAGGTAAATTTCTTAAAATTATGACAGACCAATGAATGTTTAAATAAAGCATTTTTCTCATCATGAACTTTGATGCTATAAATATGTTCACGAATTTGTCTTTTTAAACTTCTGGTCATCATACCTACATAAAAAGCGGAACATGTACTACAGGTGCTAATGTAAATGACACCTGTAGTGTTACATATTACATTGAAAACATGGAAACATGCCTTTTTTGTTAGTTCTTTTTAACACTGGATCCCTATTGTTTTTTTCTAAAGCTTTTTTAATATTAAAATTATTTCTAAATACAAAAAAAGGTTTATCTCCTATAATCTTACTAACTTCAAAATTCCCCTGGATTATTTTCCAGTTTCTTTCAAGTAAATGTCTTATTCTTAAACTATCACTAGTCATGTCTAAAGAACAAACTGGTGTATTACCTGTTTTTGAATTATTTGAAACTAAATTTAAAGGAAAATCACTAGAGGAAATATCAATATTTAACAGTGCCGGATATAATGTATGTCTTTTATTTAAAACTTCTTTTATGATGTCTTCCAAAAGTAGTTTGTCATACCCCCTATCTATAAACATGTTATAAATAAAAGTTATCTCATCATATAAATCCTTGTCCTTTGATGTCATTGGCTCTGATGAATTGTCCTTTAGGTATATTTCTAATAACATGAGTAGGGTGCCCACTTTGGAAATGTAAGTAACTATTGGTAAAAGTACTTTTCCTAAAAATTTTTCTATGAAATCTTGATTCGATGTTATCCCACCAGAAGAGTATATCCAAAAAATTGATGCTTAAACCTATAGTACCTAAGGTAAATTTTAAAAAGCTCATAGTATGATTTACATCCAACAAAAAATGTTCAACTGTAACTCTGTCCCCTCTTATAATGAAAATTAAATCATCAACAAATCTATGATATAATAAAATTTGAAATTAGTTTTTCAATAAATTAAGACAGTCTAGTTCCCACCAAGACATAACTAAATTTGCATAAGAGGGTGCAGCTGCCATCAAATAAAAAATAATTATGATGTAATAAAATCTCTAAAAATCTACATATGGTAGAAACTTGACCTGTATTGTAATCAGATTTTTTGCTTAATAAATTACGTATAGCATCTACCTATACATGTATATAGATGACATCTAAAGTAAAAATAACAATCAAAAACATTCTTGTCTGCAAATTCTTTTAATTTGGCCAGGAGTCTTTAATAAAAGATTCCTGTGGGAAACTATTGGCCCTAAAGTAGGATCTATGACAAGTGATATTCTTCTGTTGAGTGACGAGAGAGGACACTATCTACTATAAGCCTAAAGGTGGGTCCACTAAACTTTTTTTTTGGTATTCCAAAGAGAACCAATCCTGATTGTTGTCTACGACACAAAATTCATAAACTTCTAAATCTATCTCACCAGACATCAGGGCATCATATAAAAAAGAATGTATTAATCTAAACCTGTTATTTATATCATATAATGAAATAACTTCATATTCGTGTTTATTGTTTAATAAATCCAACATTTTTCTTTTATAAGAATCTTGTGTCATTATTACTATGTTCCCTCCTTTATCGCTTCTCATAAATCTCAATACATTGTTTTTCTTACGTAACTGATAAAAGGCTTTCCTTTCATCAGATGTTAAATTATTAACATTACTGGTGTTCTTAATTGTCTTCTCAAGTTCTTGTATACATACTTGTTCGAAAATTCCGATGGTATGATTCAACTTCAAGGCAAATTGAGTATAGATAAAAATGTTCAGAAATAATTTTTCAATTAATACTGTTGATTGTTTTTAATTAGTTTTATTGGATTATTGCAAGTAATTATCTGTGAGCTATTTAAATGTTGGTTTGATTTTTTAAATGCATTATGAAGAAGTCTCTCGTGATTAAACTGTATTTACTGGTTCTTCCTCCTTGGATTATCGTTGGTTTTTTTATTGTGATTTTATTTGGTTTTTTTCTTCTACACACCATCCATGGCGGAAGAAAGTGACGAACAACTTTTAAATTTAACCATTCATCCTACACCAGGAACTGTTACTACTGACACTAACGAAATATTGTTAGCAACTTTAATTAACATCCAGAATTCCTTGAATTTTTTGGTAGCGAAAGCTTCAACACCATCTTCAGTGGCGAACGCCTCGAGTCCTACAGGTTCCTTTAAAGAGTTAGATACTGTTATTGAAATAACAGAAGAAAATGTTCCACCTGCAGGTTCCATCAACAAAGTAGTCAAACCGATGTTGGACAGCTATAACAACCCCTTCGGAACATATTCAGTTCTTCCTTTATCCATTAACAATGAAGAAATTAACAAAAAAAGTGAACTTCTTAGCAAGTTGCTAAAAAGGTACCATTCATTATTCATAGAGAACTGTTACTTTGAAAGATGTATTGAATTACGCATTATACCGAAAGGGCTAAGGTTTTTTAAATGCCCCAACAGAGTGTATTTAGGTGATGCAATGTTCAATAATTTGGTAAGCTTCTTTAATGAAGCGGGACTATCTTTTTTAAAACTGTTAATGGACAATAATTTGACAAAAATGGAGGTCTTAAAAGACAACATTTGTCAGATTGAATTAGAACTTAAGAATATGTTAATTGACAACAAGAAACAGGCAGATCTTTTTAATAAGATCACCGACGAAGTAGAGAGACATTCCACGGAAGTTACTAATAGGAAACATTCAAAACTTTTACGTGACATTGGTTCTTATGAAACTCAAACGGCTTTTAATCATTTTGTGCAACGTGGTAAAGATAACATCTTTAAAACAACAGCATTTCCAAATACCAACAGACGTATTTACAGTTCTGAGACAACGGACATGTAGGTGGACGATCAAAAGAACTACTTAAAGACAGTATGACTAAAACTAATGTAATAAATCTTGAAACGGCTGTTGTCAATGATAAAACTACCGATGAATCAGTTAATACTGATTCAGACAAGGACAATCTTGAAACCAACAATGTTAGCGTCAGGAGAAAAGTGGACAATAACATTTCAGTCACTAATTTGACATCAACTTCCTCAAATTTTTTTGCGAAGAAAACTCCATTTCAGAAAAAGACCACATTGACGAGGAGCCGGACTTTTTTGGGGTCGAGCTCCTCAGGAGAAGAGACTTAAATTTACAAAGCAACAGTTTTGATATTATCAATTTAACAGGAGTTGAATTTGATTCTAATGAGTTAAAAGTTTTAAAATTTGGGTTTAATTTTATTCCCACTACTAAGGCAGATTATGGAAAAACAGTAGTTGACATAAAAAAGTACGTTAGGAGATTAAATTTGCAGTACTTGTTGCATGATATTCCTTTAACAAATAAAGCATTAATAAAACCTTCCACTTTTAAACCTCAGTTGAATCATACCATCGGAATTTTCGAACAAGTATATATACAAGAACTTGAGAAGACAATTAAGAACACCAGTAATGTTAATAATTTAACATCTGATGAAAGGAAAGCCTTTTATCAGTTACGTAAGAAAAACAATGTATTGAGATTTATGAGAAGCGATAAAGGAGGGAACATAGTAATAATGACACAAGATTCTTATAAAAGAAAAATGTTGGATTTATTAAACAATAAACACGAATATGAAGTTATTTCATTATATGATATAAATAACAGGTTTAGATTAATACATTCTTTTTTATATGATGCCCTGATGTCTGGTGAGATAGATTTAGAAGTTTATGAATTTTGTGAGGATTGGTATTCTCTTTGGAATACCAAAGGTCCACAAAAGTTTAGTGGACCCACCTTTTAGGCCGATAGTGTCTTCCCCACATTCGGTCACAGAAGGAATATCACTTGTCATAGATGCTACTTTAGGGCCAATAGTTTCCCAACAGGAATCTTTTATTAAAGACTCCTGGCATTTTTTAACCAAATTAAAAGAATTTGCAGACAAGAATGTTTTTGATCCGAGTAAGCATGTTATTTTTACTTTAGATGTCGTCTCCCTATATACATGTATACCCCATGACGAGGGGGTAGATGCTATACGTAATTTATTAAGCAACAAATCTGATTACAATACAGGTCAAGTTTCTACCATATGTAGATTTTTAGAGATTTTATTACATCATAATTATTTTTTATTTGATGGCACCTACTATCGACAAACAAGAGGGGTAGCTATGGGTTCCCCAGCTGCACCCTCTTATGCAAATTTAGTTATGTCTTGGTGGGAACTAGACTGTCTTAATTTATTGAAAACAAATTTCAAATTTTATTATATCATAGATTCGTTGATGATTTCATTTTCATTATAAGAGGGGAAAGAGTTACAGTTGAACATTTTTTGTTGGATGTAAATCATACTATGAGCTTTTTAAAATTTACCTTAGGTACTATAGGTTTAAGCATCAATTTTTTGGATATACTCTTCTGGTGGGATAACATCGAATCAAGATTTCATAGTAAAATTTTTAGGAAAAGTACTTTTACCAATAGTTACTTACATTTCCAAAGTGGGCACCCTACTCATGTTATTAGAAATATACCTAAAGGACAATTCATCAGAGCCTGTCGAATGACATCAAAGGACAAGGATTTATATGATGAGATAACTTTTATTTATAACATGTTTATAGATAGGGGGTATGACAAACTACTTTTGGAAGACATCATAAAAGAAGTTTTAAATAAAAGACATACATTATATCCGGCACTGTTAAATATTGATATTTCCTCTAGTGATTTTCCTTTAAATTTAGTTTCAAATAATTCAAAAACAGGTAATACACCAGTTTGTTCTTTAGACATGACTAGTGATAGTTTAAGAATAAGACATTTACTTGAAAGAAACTGGAAAATAATCCAGGGGAATTTTGAAGTTAGTAAGATTATAGGAGATAAACCTTTTTTTGTATTTAGAAATAATTTTAATATTAAAAAAGCTTTAGAAAACAACAATAGGGATCCAGTGTTAAAAAGAACTAACAAAAAAGGCATGTTTCCATGTTTTCAATGTAATATGTGTAGGTACATCTCAACAGGAACACTACAGGTGTCATTTACATTAGCACCTGTAGTACATGTGAAGTTTAAAAACACGAATTCGTGAACATATTTATAGCATCAAAGTTCATGATGAGAAAAATGCTTTATTTAAACATTCATTGGTCTGTCATAATTTTAAGAAATTTACCTTTTCAGTTATAGAAGTTTGTAAAACCGACTTGAGGGGTGGTGATTTTAAGAACTATGTTGAGCAAAGGGAAACCTTATGGCAAATAAGATTAAAATCTGACAAATTTCCTGGGTTAAACGACACAATAAATGTCAAATGTTTTTTAAGGGAAGGCAAATTGAGCATAGATAAAAATGTTCAGAAAGAATTTTTCAATTAATACCGTTGATTGTTTTTAATTAGTTTTATTGGATTATTGCAAGTAATTATCTGTGAGCTATTTAAATGTTGGTTTGATTTTTTAAATGCATTCTGAAGAAGTCTCTTGACGAAAGCGGTGATTAAACTGTATTACGCTATTTGTTTTCGTGTTACTGGTTCTTCCTCCTTGGATTATCGTTGGTTTTTTTATTGTGATTTTATTTGTTTTTTTGCATCTGTAAGACTGCTGCCTTATTCCAAATCTGGACTGGTTAAGTAGCAGTCCAGATTTGAGTTTTCCACTCACGCATGCCTGAGTTTTGGGATTTTTTTTTTGTTTGGTTTTCAACTGGGGGGCTGCAGTCCTGCAGTCCAATAGGACGAGCCGCCACTGCCTGATTGGTAAGTTTGTACCATAAATCAGTCTCCTTTGAAATAAATGTAACTGTAGTACTCCACCATCAAACCCAAAACACTAAACAATTTTTCCAAGGCAAATTATTTTGTATTAAGTGTTAGCATAGTCAATTTTACAGCTCACCCTAACCCCAAAAATATGGAGATCTATGCAGAAGTATACATGAATGCCCTGTACAACCATTTAAAGAACTGTATAGAAATGGCAGTACCTGACCAAAATAAAACTAGGTGTAGCTGGAGAAACAAGTCACCCTTGTGGACCTCTGGCATAAACAGAATATACAACAGAAATAAGAAATTCCTGTCTAGAAGTAAGTGGGAAGGAGCACAGCAAAGAAAGAAAATCCCTCATTAGTCTCAATAGGCAAATCAAAGAACTAGTCAACCCTTCAGAAACTAAATACAAGACTAAAACAGCCTCCCCAAGCAAAGTATAACCACAAAGCATGTTTAGTTATGTCTGAAATCTTAAGGGAAACACTCAACAATGTGCTGAGATGGCTGTAGGTGGCACAACCTATACTCAGGCAGAAGAAACAGAAAACTTTCTGGCTAATAAATTCTGCTCAAATTCCACCCCCATCACCTCTAGTCATTCCCCATAAAAAGCCACCTACCATTCCTCTGCCTGTTATTACAAAAGAAAAGGTCATCACTGCACTCTCTAAAGCTAGAAGCATGGCATCAATGGGCCCTGAAAGAATTCCAGGGTGCCTATGAAATAGTTTGAAACATGATCTAGCATCCCACTTGGATCTCCATTTAACTGCAGTCTCCAGGCAGGCTTTGTCCAATTAGAGTGGAGGATGGCAACAGTCATCCCTTTGCACAAGGGGAAACATCAACTGACCCAGGAAACTAATGACCCATAAGTCTGACCATCCTCATATGCAAGGCTATGAAAAGGATGATCATGGACCTGATTAACAATGATGCAGGAAATTTCCAGACTCTAGACCCAACCCAGTTTGGCTTTGTCAAGAGCAGGTCCTGCCAAATCAATCTGATAGAATTCTTTGAGAAAGTCACCAATGCCATGGATGAGGGTAAGACAATGCATACCACCTACCTTAACCTTGCCAAGGCATTTGTCACAATATCCCACTCAGGTATTATAGATAAACTCACAAAATTGGGCATAAACCACTACATCAACAGATGGATAGCCAAATGGTTCATGGATAGGACACATGTTGTTAGAGTGGGAGAATCCACATCAAGCAAGAGGCTAGTCACCACTGGAGTACCACATGGCTCTATGCTGGATCCCTTCCTCTTTGGAATATAATTCTCAAATGTCAAGGTAAATGTAGATGGCCTTTGGCTGACCAAGTTTGCTGATGACTGCAAGTTGAGGGCAATCACTGACTTTCCAAATGATGTTGATATCCTACAGAAAGGTCTGATGCAGTTTCAAGATTGGTATCAGAGCCATGGACTCAAAATAAATGCAAGGAAGTACATAATAATACTCTTTGGGAAATCAAATACCCCTGCAAATTATAACATTGATAGCACCCCTAAGAGTAGATCAAGTGGTGAGAGATCTGGGTATTCAGATAGTAATCTGAACATTGACCACTATGTGTCCATGGTGGTGAGGGAATCCTTTTATGTGTCTCAGCTTAAAAGTAAGGGCATGGCATCCAGATCTAAGGATGTCATAGTACCACTACATTCAGCCCTCATCAGACCAATAATTGTATACAATGCACACTTTGGCATGTACCTCTCTAGGCACTTGCAAAAGTTGGAACATCTTCCGAGGCTTCTCACCAAAAATATACAGGATATAACCAACATGTCATATGTGGTATGACTGATTAAAAGCCCCATCATTGTATTCAGTTCCCTACCGATTACTGAGGGGTGATCTGTGTCTGACCTATAAGCAAGTCTCTTATCCAGCCCTGATGGAAATGTTGCATATTCGCAAAACTAACTGCACAAGGGTTACCTGCTCCAAAGATCTAAACATCTTCTCAGACATGAATAGATCATGCTGGTGAGACAGATATATGTCCCAGAGATTACCCCTCCTCTAGAATAGGCTTCCTGTTCACGTGAAGCAGAGCCCTTCCTTGATCATCTTCATCTGAAGAGATGGATGGGAAATCATAAATTCACTCCTGGGGTGACACCCATGTCCTTATGGACAGAGACAGTCTGTAAAAATAGTCAAAACCCCACTTGCTGACCTTTGTTAGCTTTCCCCTATGGATAGAAAATCAGTAAAATCTGGGTAAAACTAGCTAGGCTTGTAAGGGCTCTTGAGCCATTAGCATAGTAATCTGCCATGAACCCATGAACTTCTACTATTTGGAAGTCTTTTCTGCCCTATAAGGTACAATAATACCATTACACATTTTAAAATTTCTCTCAAATTATTTTTTACTGTGACTGTAAAGTGCCCTTCTGTGCAATCAGTTTTATGGGTAACAAATAAGCAAACAAATAAATCACTAACAATTCTACTTTTCTACTACAGTTCTGTTCACATTTTACTACAAGTTGGCTGGTCTACACTTTATAACAGAGCTCTCAATTCCTGTATATAGGGGTACTGTAACATATGCAGGACCATCAGTCTAACTAAAACTATATATATTTCTGTGCCATTTACACTTTTCATAGATTCATACACTGCTGCTAGGCTAACAACTCTGGGGGGGGGCTTTCTAAGCCTAGCCAAGTTTTCCCAAAGGAATAATGATGGCCTGTATCTAAACAGAACATTGAGAGCCAGGCATTTATAAGTTACCTCTGTCCATAAGGGACATGGTTGCTAGGCCCACTGTAAATTTCCTATTCCTCATCTTTTTATCTAGGTTGTACTTAAACTGGGTAATACAAAAACTTAGCTTCACAAACAATCTGGAAATATTTCGCTGACTGATAAATATATTTCTTGGCATTTTAACCTTTCAGAGTTCTGCACTGTCTTAATTTTGCCTGAATGAATTATTTTACATATTTTCTGGCATTGTTTTCTGTTTCTCATCTGCCATAAAACTGCCCCCCCCCACACCCTATCCTTGTGGTGGTGTTATAGTTGGTGGCTTTGCAGTTGCCGACCCCTACTGTAAATTTGATCTGGGACACCCCTCCTAGTCTGGTGTTCACTATACTTAATACAGAGAGAACATCTGAGAAGGCCAGCCCACTTAGGTTCTTAACCTTGAATTTTTCTTCTGCTCCTTCTTTCTCTTTCCTTGCTCTTTACTAGGAAAAATGCACTTTATTTTACTTTTGCCTCTTCTTAAAAGAACTCAATTGCATTTATTCTGCTCCATTTATTACTGCTTGAGAGTAGCCAGGCTAAATTGTAGCTCTAGGCATTCTGGTTTAAGCACTTGGGCTCCAGACCAGCTGTATTACATTAAGAAGGTTTGTGGTCTGCACTGTTGTGGCAGGATAGGTAGCTTACATCCTTCTAAGTTGAGAATTGCTGATTGACGGATCAGTGTCTGTTATTCTAAAAGTGTATTAGTTCTGGTTAAAGCACTTGGGCTTCAGGCCAGTTATTTTTCATGAAGAAGGTTTGTGGTCTGCACTCTTGTGGGAGGAGAGGCTCGATTCTGCCCTTCTGAGCTTGGAATTTCTGGTTAAAGGCTTATTGTGCTTCCTTATTTGAACTGTTTCTTTCTGAAATTGGTGTACCTTGGTGGCTGTAGCATAAACTAGATTCAGGCATCCTGAATCTAGTTTTGTTTGTATAACTTGAGCACTAATCCAGGCCATCTCTTTTGGAGAAGGTTCCCCTGTACCCTAGTGGCAGGAGTGTGCAGTTAGAACTTGTCTGACTGAAGACTGCTGGATTAGGGCTCAGTTTTGAGATTTTTACTGGTTAATTGGGTAATTTGTTTAAATCAGTTTGCTCATTTTTTACTGTTATATAAAAATTGCACTTTATTCATCTGCTTTTAGTGTATTTGTTTCTTCTTACTTTATTACTTTATTTTGCTTTAGCTGCTTGTTCTTAAAAGTACTTAATTGCATTTATTCTGCTGCATTTATTACTGCTTGTTAGTAGCCTGATTAAACTGTAACTGTTATTCTATGCCTTTGGTTGAATCACTTGAGCTTTAGATCAGTTGTTTTACATTAAGAAGGTTTGTGGTTTGCACTGTTTTGGCAGGACAGGTAGCTTACATCCTTCTAACATGAGAGTTGCTGACTGAAGGCTTAGTGTCTGTTATTCTAAAAGAGTATTAGTTCTGGTATAAGCACTTGGGATTTGGGTCAGTTATTTACATTTAGAAGGTGTAGTTTGCACTCTTGTGGGAGAAGAGGGTAGATTCTGCCCTTCTGAGCTGGGAGTTTCTGTTTAAAGGCTTATTGTGCCTGCTTATTTGAACTGTTTCTTTCTGAAATTGGTGTGCATTGTTTGCTGTAGCATAGATTAAATTCAGACCTATTGAATCTAGCTTTGTTTGTATAACTTGAGCACTAATCCAGACCATCTTTTTTTTGGAGAAGGTTCCCCTGCACCCTAGTGGCAGGAATGTGCAATTAAAACTTGTCTGATCAAATACTGCTGGAATGGGCCTCAGTTTTTAGCTTTTTAGTGCTCAATTTGTTTAAATCGGTTTGCTCATTTGCTACTGAAATTTTACAAAAAAAATATACACTTTATGCATCACCGCCTAACTAGGGTTAAACTATTCCTGGCACCCTAAAGTCTGCAAATTTTCCCTTAGAACTAGCCAGTTTTTTAGTTTTAGCACAAAAATCTGTTTCTTTGAGCTCAGCACTTGTTCAGAACTCGCTGCAAGCACTAAATAAGCTACAAATTACTACAGCACTCAACTTTCCTCACTTGTCTAGAGGAAAACAGTTTTTAGTACTTAATAAATAAAGACCAATCCAGGCATGTCTAAGCGTCAGCTCCTAGTGTTTTCTCCTGTCTACCTGATGAATCTGGGCATCTTGGGGCAATGCAGCTATTGCCTCATGTACACAGACAACCCTCTCCTCCTACCACCTAACACTTATATAGCCCATCTGGAAGCAAAGCTCTCTTCACCCAAGACTGGACAAGACAGTCAAGAGGAGATGTTAAACACTTGCACCACACCACACTCATCACATAGTCCCTCAAAACCTACAACACCAAAACACACACATAGTAACATGAAACACACATCTACATTCGCGGTGGCTCTCAATAAAAATCTGCTCAAGCAACACAGACCTCCAAAGCAGAAAAGCAAGCAACCTCCAACCCCCCAACACAACCCAAATGACACATAGCCCACAAACTCAGTGTGCCACTCAACCACAGCCCATAAGGTATAGCAATGTACCCAACACTCTAGTCATAGGTGACTCTATAGTCAGGCACATTGACATTCCACTCACAAGGATAAACAAGGAGAAAGTTACTGTCAGATGCCTGTCGGGTGCCAGGATCCACCACATAATGCACGCACTCAGGTCACTCCTTAACAAGTACAAATATGACTCTGTCATTGTGCATGTTGGTGTGAATGATCTGAGATGTACATCCCTGGACTACATGAAAAGAGACATGGAGGAGCTCTCTGATCTTGTAGCCCAGGCAGGTATGACCCTAGCCCTGAGTAGCATTCTGCCATCACCCAGAATGATACCACAGTACAAGGACAAAATGATTGACTTCAACAATTGGTTAAGCTTCTGGTGTCATTCTAAGGGGATCCAGTATCTGTCTGCCTGGGATGACATGACTGACCGACCATGATGCTTTGCCAGATATGGCCTGCACCTGCCACCCTTGGGATTCTGGGTACTGGTTAAGGCTCTTGCCACCCCTATAGTTCCGTTTTTAGGCAAGGTTCAATTGACAAATTCACCACCTTAACATGTACAAGCAAGAAAAATCTGAGGGTAATGCTACTCAATGCTAGAAGTCTAAACCTCAAAATGCATTCACTTGAGGCACTCCTTAAAATGGAGAACATCGACATTTGTGCAGAGACAGAGACCTGGTTCAAGGTTCCAGAAAGCACCCCTGCATTACCAGGCTATAATTTATACCACACCTTTCGGCCACCTAACCTGAACTGAAACACTAAAGGCAGAGGCATGTCCATATTCATTAATAATACCCACACCTCCAGGCTAGTTGCTCAGCATAATGCATCTGAGATTATCCAAGTGCAACTAACTCTGGGCAGGACAGCAATCCAAATTGTAACTTGCTACAGATCCTCCACCATGCCCCAGGATTCTCACTCCTCATTTCTTGATAAACTGGAAAATATTAGGGTACAACCCAATACCCTAATAATGGACGATTTCAACTACCCCACCATTAACTGGGAAAACTACTCATATATCAACTCTTTTGCTCAGCATTTCAGGAATTCATAAATTCCAATGCCTTGGATCAACTTATCCACATCCCCACCAGGGGCAGCAATATCCTAGACCTGGTCATTACCAACATGGGCAACCAGTGTTCCACACCAGAGGTCAGTTCCTTATTGGTCAGATCCGACCACAAGCTAATCACCCTAGGCATCCACATCCCGCCCCCACCCCACCCCCATTAGGGAAACCACCGTAAAAAATTTCTCCAAAGACAACTTCACACTTATTGAGACAGAAGTGGCAAACTTCACGACACCCATGCAGATGGACAATAGAGGTACAACTGCTGAATCCTACACAGATGCACTTTATAAGCATTTACATGAGTGCATGGATCATGCTATCCCTAACAGAACCAAGATGCTATCCTCCAAAAAAAAGGAAGCCAATCTGGTGGTCCTCTGCCATAAACAAACTCTACAACAGAAGAAAGAAACTGTTGCAAAAAAGAGTGAAATCCCGTGATTGGAGGAACTCCCTGGTCAGCCTCAGTAAGAAGCTGAGATCCCTCATAAAATCCTCCAAAGCTAGTTACGAAAACAAAATCGCCACTGATTCTAAAGACAACCACAAAGCATTCTATAGCTATGTCAAGAATCTCAATGGCAACACTCAGATCTGCTCTGAGTTACAGCACAATGGCACTAAATATACAGAACCAGCTGATATTGCCAACATCCTGGCAGATAGGTTCAGTGCTAACTTTACCCCCCCTCACCCCCTAAAGGGCCCATCTCTATACCGGAAGAATGCAAAGTTCCTGTAATCATGGCTGCACAGGTAAAAACAACACTCTCCAAAGCCAAGAACACAGTATCCATGGGACCTGACAACATCCCAGGCTGTATTCTACATGAAATGCAGAATGAACTGGCACCTCACCTAAGCACCATGTTCAATCATAGCATCACCTCAGGCTTTGGGCACACTGAATGGCGCACAGTGGCGGTTATCCCACTCCACAAAGGGGGGGCCACCACAGACCCCGGGAACTACCACCCCATTAGCCTAACGAGCCTGGTCTGCAAGTCCATGGAATGTATTATCATGGATATTATACACAAAGACACTGGTAATCTCCAAACTCTGGACCTCACCCAGTTCGTGTTTGTAAAAGGCAGATCATGTCTCCTAAACCTGATAGACTTCTTTGAAGCAGTCACCAACACTGTAGACGAGGGTAAGGTGGTTCACACAGCCTATCTAGATCTCACCAAGGCTTATGACACCATCCCCCACTCTGGAATTATAGATAAACTCACTAAACTAGGTATAAATCCTTGTGTCACAAGATGGGTTGCCAACTGGCTCACTGACAGAACACACACTGTGAAAGTAGCAGACTCCAAATCTGACATCAGACCAGTGACATGTGGAGTACCACAGTGTTCAGTCCTGGGTCCTCTCCTGTTTGGTATCTACTTTTCTGAAGTACAGGCTAACACAGAAGCTCTTTGGCTAATGAAGTTCGCAGATGACTGCAAACTAGGAGCCATAATCGAAACTCCTAACGATGTGGACATCCTACAAAAGGATGTCTGGTTTCATAGCCATGGCCTCAAGCTCAATGCCAAAAAGTGCACTGTCATCCCCTTTGGTAAAAACTATGTACCAATGAGCTACCACATAGGTGGTAGTCTACTTAACACAGAAAGTGTGATAAGAGACCTTGGGACACAGGTGGACAGAAGTCTCTCATTTGATAATCACATCACCACAATAGTCAGGAAATCCTTTTACGTGACATACCTCATCACAAAAGGTTTCTCATCCAGGAAAATAGAGGGCATTGTTCCCCTCTACTTGTCATTCACTAGACCCATTATACAGTACAACGCCACTTTTGGTATGTACCTCATAAGACATCTACAACAAGTGGAAAGGCCGCAGAAATACCTCACAAAGAGGACTACTGGCCTAAAACAGATGCCTTACGCAGAACGTCTCAAAAAACTCCAGCTTTACTCCATTGCATATCATCTACTCAGAGGCGATCTTTGCCTAACATACAAAGCTATGTCAAACCCAGAACTGTTGGACATGCTCCACTTAAGGAAATCCCAATCCCTCCAAGCAACACACTCTAAGGACCTAAACCTTGTCACTACAATAAACTGAACATGCTGGAGGGAAAGATTCCTGCCCCAGAGACTTCCCATACTCTGGAACAAACTACCTATCTATATCAAACAAAGTTCCTCATTAGCACTCTTCAAGAAAAATCTTGATGACTGGATGGGAAATAGGAAATTCACCCCGGGGATCACCTCTGTGGCTCTGCTCGACATGGGCACAGGAAAATAATTTTCTTGAGTGGTGAAAACCAGGGTACCTTTTTGGCTAGATTTATATAGGCCCTAGGGCTAACAGCCTAGTACCTACCTATGAACCTATGAACATGGATGGGAAGCCTGTTCCATAGAAGGGACAGTCTCTGGGACATATATCTCTATCTCTCTCCAGCATGTTCTGTTTAAGTCAACAGAAAATTCAGGTCCCTAGACCTTGTATTTCTGGTGCTGTTTGACTTACGAATATGTAGTAGAATCATAAGTGTGGGGTTTGTGGATGCCTTATAAGCCAGGCATAGATCAACCCTCAGCAATCTACAGGAGATTGAGTAGAGGGTGCTGTGCATAATGCAGGCTTGTTACGCTTTGTATTCTTTTTGTCAGAAACCTCTAAAGTTACTCTAGTTGCTGCAGATGCCTGGTCAGGTACATACCAAAGGGAGCACTGTACTCTATGATTGCTCTGATAAGGGCACAGTACAGTGGGATAATGACCTCTTTGGACCTAGATGTCATGCCCTTACTTATAAGTTGTGTAACGTAAGTGGATTTCCTCACCACTGTAGCCATGTGGTGGTTGAAGGTACAGCTACTGTCTACATACATACCCAGCTCACTGACCACTCAGCTGACACTTAGGAGTATATTATCAACATGGTAATTAGCCTGGATGGTTGACTTCCCAAAGGGTACAATTATTGATTTCTTAGTATTGAGTTTAAGACCATGGCTTTGTCACCATTTGTTAGTCAGAGACAGACCTTCTTGAAGAATGTTAGTGTCTGCAGGGAAGTAGAAGATAACCCCCAGCACGCAATCATCTGCAAACTTAGTCATCCCTAAACCTTCAACATTTGCTTCCATTTCACAGAAATAGATGCCAAACAAGTGCAGACACAGTACCGAACCCTGGGTGACTTTGCTACTGACTGTCCTCCTGGGGTGGAGGTGGCCTCACCTATTTTGACCTCCTGGGTCCTATCAAAGAGCCAGTTGGCTATCCAGCAGGTGATAAGAGGGTGTATGCCTAAATTAGTGAGTTTGTCCATAATGCCTGAGTATGGTATTGTATCAAAAGACTTGGCCAGGTCGGGGTAAGCTGTGTGCACAATCTTACCTTCATCCAATGCTTTGGTGACCCTCTCAAAAAGTACACCAGATTTAATAGGCATTTTAACAAATCTGGACTGTGATGGGTCTAGCATTTGCAGGTTATTTATGTCCTCATTTATCATGTCCATGATGATTCTTTCCATGAATGTACATATGAGGCTGGTAAGACTTGTGTCGTTACTTGTGAACAGTTAGACAGAAGGTGCTGATTTGGATCTCTGCTGTTGGATGCTAATTAACTAGAGAATCTTATTATTTTTATGCACTTTGGTTGATTTAAATGTATGTGACAGTTACAATATTCAGATTACAAATTTTGTGTATAATTCTTCACAATTTACTAGCACAATAGCATAATCTGATAGCAATTGTTTTTCTGTAAATTTTTTTATTAAAATGTTCATGCGATGTCCTAAAATAGACACTTAAATTAACATCTAGAGTAAGAAATTCTAAACAGAATACTACTAGCTGTCATATTTGAATAATATATCATAAAACAGATGGACCAATTAAATCAGACTGCTACTGTAGAATAAATAAATTTCAGGGTCATTATTGTTTGTATTTATTGCATAACAAATCATCATTCTCTTCAATTCTTATATTATAATTTTGATTTCTTGTAGATTGGCTATTAAAATATGTTTTATCTCTCCTTTTTATTCCTTTCTCATCTTTCCTGTCCTTCATTTTATTACATTTTTTCGCATTCTTTCCTCGTGTTCTTCCCTTCCCCTCCCTTTATTCACAACCTCAGTGGTAATAGATTCTACTAAAGAACTAGGATAATCTCTATTCAAAAACATCTGTCCAATAAATTGACATTCCTCTGTAAACTCATCTATAAGGGTCACGCTCCTCATAGCTCGCAGCATCTGACCTTTAATAACAGCTTTTTTAACATGAAAAGGATGGTTATTGAATAATGTAAAAACTTATGCTTTAATTATTTTTCTTTATGTTAAGTTCCATTGGGAGTTATTAGCCATGCAGTCCAGGAGACAATTAAGGAGCCTAGCCCTAAATGCAAATACCTATTCATACCTTGCATATCCTTACTCTCTCTTCTACACTCACATTCTTATATCTATCAATTTCTCTAAGGCTTTCTCTCTAAATATGCCAGAAGCCTGCTTTTCTCTCACTTCATATTGCAATTTCTGGTTGTATTATATTAACCTAACTTTAATTTCTCTATAAACTGGCTACAATTTCTCTAATATTAAATAATTGTCATATAACTTGTATGTAGTCTTAACCAATGTTTTTATATTATATTTAATTTGATATATATTTTTAAACTGTTAAAACAAAAAAAAAAACAAGCAGCTCAAAGAACAGAACAAGCCTTTATTCCACTGGTAAGTGCTTTCATCTGGAAAATCCAGCCTTCATCAGACAAATTAACAGAGTCAAGTGGTCCTTTTATATAAAAACCGTTGTACAATAATCAGTTATTTAAAGATCAATTATTTAAATTTACAGCCTCTTTCCAACAATCATTTTCCCAGCAGCTTCCCAATTACTTTTTCTACAATATTAAAATAAAGTTCTACAACATAATAATGATCAAAGTACATAAAACACACTCCTCATCTAGTAAAAACATTCATTTTTAAAATACTGGAAATAGACACACACTCATTAATTCCAGGGTGTGTTGCATTTAAATATATCTGCCACCAATGTTCCCTATGTTCAAATAAAATATTCCATGACCCCCCCCCCACTTGGGGTTCATCTTAATCTATTCTAATACCACAAAAGTAAAAACATGATCTTTAAATTGATTAACATGTTTAAAGGGGGCATTTCTTTCTTTACATCTTTTCATATCATAGATGTGTTCATAGATACGCTGTTTAAATTTATGTTCTGTTTTGCCTATATAGTTGGCAGAACAAACCTGACATTTAGCATCGTAAACCACTCCCTTAGTGCAAAAATTATAATAACCAGAAATATATACCTTTTTACCACTTAAATCAAGTTGAGCACATTCTAATACACATTTGCATTGTTTACAGGTACCACATTTTCAGATAATACCATTATATTTTATCTTACTTTGCATAAGGTGTCACACCGATCTTTCAAATTCCTGTCTCTTCTACATACTATTTTAGGATAAGGTTGCAAAATACCACTCGCTTCCTTGTCTGCTGAAATGATTTTCCAATTTTTATGGAGAGTTTCCAAAATAGGACGGCCACGGTGGTGCAGTGGTTAGCATTGCTGCCTCACAGCAAGAGGTTCTCCGGTTCGATCCCCGGCTGGGGTGCCTTCTGTGCGGAGTCTGCATGTCCTCCCTGTGGTCGCATGGGTTTCCTCCGGGTGCTCCGGTTTCCTCCCACATCCCAAAGACATGCTGCAGGTGGATTGGACACTCTAAATTGGCCCTAGGTTTGTGTGTGAGTGTGCCTTCTGTGGAAGGTTGGGCGCCGGGCTGGCAACTCGACACCGTAAAACTCCACTGCCAATCAATGTGCAGACAAGGTGATCCGCTGTGGTGACCCCTAACCGGGAAAAGCCGAAAGAAGAAGAAGAAGAAGAAGAAGATGGAGAGTTTCCAAAATATCCAATACTATCACTGGTATATATAGTAATAAACGCATTACTTCCAAATCTATCACTACTCGTTGATCCTCTATTGTCACTATTAAATTTAGGTCCATCTCCACACTGTGAAACAGGGGATCCATCAATATTAGAAACCTTCCTACTCACGTCCAACCCAAACCTTTCATATGTATAGGACCTTAGGGAGGTCTCATAGGGATCTCTCAGTAACGGGACATAAATACCAGAATTCCCTTTATTCACAACCTCAGTGGTAATAGATTCTACTAAAGAACTAGGATAATCTCTATTCAAAAACATCTGTCCAATAAATTGACATTCCTCTGTAAACTCATCTATACGGGTCACGCTCCTCATAGCTCGCAGCATCTGACCTTTAATAACAGCTTTTTTAACATGAAAAGGATGGTTATTGAATAATGTAAAAACTTATTTGAATATGTTTTCTTCATAAAAATGGAGAATTTAAGGCAACTCCTCACAGGATCTTTAGTCAAAAAATCTAAATATGCTATAGTTGTCTCCTCCAATTGGTATGAGAAAACCAAAAAATCAGAGGTAATATTAATAAAATCAATAAAACCAGGTATAAGGTCTCTGGGTCCTATCCATGCAATAAATATGTCATCTAAAAAGTGGGTATACAACAATCCATTGTCAAAATGCATTTGCAACCTCTTAGAGTTATGTACTTGCCATTTTTTAAACAGGTCACAGATAGAAAAATTCAGTATGTTATTGAATAATAAGTTAAAGTAAATGATCAGTTAATTAACAAATATTACTATATTCCTGATAAAAAATAAAGCAGATTGAGTTTGCTTAATCAATTATAACTGCATAATTGTTGCATGATGTGTTGGGTTACTTCTTTTATCTAGTATTTATGATACTGCATGATAGGATTTACTGCTGCACTTTAAGAAATTAAGATATTTTAATATTTATGAACCCATATATTAATAATCAGTGAACATGGGTCTCATTTTCATATCTGCCTCTACTAAAAAACTATATTTTGTTACTAGCTTAAGCTACCCATTAGCTAACATTTTTTTTATTTCAGTTAGACACTCAATTCTAGCAGCTTGGAACGTATGCATATTTCTTTGGAATGTATACAAACCAGAAGTGATTAATCCTTAGCATGAAGTGTTAAACAGTTTGTCTGTTTCACATTCCTTTTGTCAGACTCCTTCTACTCCTTTAGTTCTAAAAACAAAAGGAAAAGGGAAAAAATCTGGATCCTTGAGGTCAATGCAGTGAATATTTGACTCCCTAGCTAAGAGATGAAGAAGAAGGAGCCAACTTTATTACTGTGATATAATTTCTCCCCTTCTGGCATATGCTGGTTGGTGTTTTTTGTTGTCCTTTTATTATGAAGGCCCAACTTGTCTACGAATATGATGTAAAAGTAAATAACTATCATATTTATCGTATTACCTACTGGATGTAAACAGTGTTTATATTGAATTCTTTAGAGTTTTATAGCACTCAAGATAATTTATACCATCCTTTAGTCTCTTGAATTTATTTGTAATACTAAATCCACAGTGAGTATCCACTTTTTAACCAATTTATTAGTGACGTGCTTTAAAAACATAGAAGTGTTTATGGCACATGGGCAGCTTTAGAATGGGTATAATAGGTGTTTTGTAAATAGACTAACATCTTGCTATCTCACGTATTATTAACCTGATTACTGTATAGCACTGAATTTATCTTAAAAAGAATTATGTGATTGCCTACAAAGATGGAATCTTTCATGTCTACTATTTTTTATCTAGTGGCTAATGTATAAGACCATTTTTAAGATGTCTGCTTAATATGAATATGTTAGCTCTAAGCTGTTTGAATGCTATAGTTCTAGACAATTTAATGCGTGGCTGTTATTAATGATTTCATTAATGTATAAAATGATTGTATTAGACAATGCTTGGCTGTTATTAATGATTTCATTAATATATAAAATGATTGTATTTGACAACTATTTAATATTCAAGGTTCCTTGGGCTCTTAGGTATTTGGAGTGAAACAAAATGCATTTGATTGTTATATGATATGGAAACCTTGGTTTAGAAGTACTCCTAAGATGGGATGGGAAACATGCCTTCACAAAGGTTTTGTATTTTTCTTTCAGTTTCTTTGCTTTCCCTCAGCTTTATAATTTAATATGTACAGTTCATGGGCTTTAATATATACATATATATATATATATATATATATATATATATATATATATATATATATATATATATTTAAATTCTAAGCTACAAAATCTATTATATGACCTGTACAAATGTGATTTTTGAATATAAAGTAATTTGTATAACAATTTGTTCACACCCACCCCCACTACATCTACACTTATGCCTCACTTACGCCACCTGCTCTACTCACATTCCTTTTCTATACCTTTCTATCCAGTCACTAACTGTTCTCTTTATACCATCTCCACCCACTTCTGTTCTAAATTCCTTCCAAGTCTCACTTTGCTCCTTCCCTATCAAACCCTACATTTTATCCACAGTGTTATCATTGCTCATTAGCTCACTTCACCATACTGCAAGATTTGTACAACACTAATCATGTTATTTCCTTCCTGTATCACCTTATTCATTCTCCTCCTCTCATTCCTAACATCACCACCAGTAGTAGTAATAAATATGCACACCTTAACCTTTACTTCATTCTCACCTATCATCCATCTTACCACTAGCCACTCAAAAATGTCTTCAAGCTTATTTCCCATAACTGTTGTAACCCCAAAATATTAAAAATATCAGCCCCAATGTTAAGGTAATGCTTCTACCCATCTCTGCTAAAAATGTTATAATAAACAAAGCTTTCCCCACCATACAACAGTGTGGTGATATCCACCCCAACCTAGGTCCCAGTCAAACCCCAAACCATAGAATACACCCTAACAGTTTAAAAATAATCATTCTAAATATAAGAAGTATATGCAACAAAATCACAAATTTTCATGCAGGGATGACTCAACACAACCAAGAAACCCTAGCCACAACTGAGACATGGCTAAAGTATGAAATAAAACATGCTGAAATACCACTCCCTAGTTATAATATTATTAGGCTCGATAGAAAACATAAAAAAAGCAGGTGGAATAGCTATAATCTTTCCAAATATGCTCAAGGTAACTCTCTGTACAGGAACAATCCCAACTTTTGGAAAAGCAGAAATTCTAATTTCATTCCTAACTCTTAGCAGAGCCAAGAGTATATGCATTGCCATGCTATATATCCACAGGGCAGAACATTCCAATACTTAAAAACATACTAACCTGCATAACAGATACAATCACAAATGAAATTATCCTCCTGGGTGATGTAAACATTGACTAGCAGTCTTTATCCACTAATTCAGTGATCAACAGCATGAACCTCGTTAGAGTCACTCAACTTATTAAAACACCAACATGACATGGCAAAAATAACTCGCAACAATCTATCCTGGATTGAATTCTGGTTACCAAGCCATCTAATTTTACCTCTTCAGGTACCCCCCCCCCCATACACTAAGTGATCACCTGCCAGTTTATACCCACAGGAGTATTACACAAGTAACAAAGCAACATAAACTCAAAATTACCTCTAATCTCTCCAAATTCTCCAATGAGTCTTTCACTGAATCTCTGAAGGCAGTTAACTGGTCTATCCTAAAAAGACTCCCATTGAATGATGCAGTTGAATACTTCAATGCAGCATTTCTAAATATTCTTAGCACCTTAGCCCCACAGCATACAAAAAGAATTAAGAACAGCCATACCCCATGTCTCACCAGCCAATGTAAACTCATAATGAAAGACAGGGACAAAGCATGGATTAACTGGCAAAAAAATAAAAATGATAAAAATCGGCAACTATTCAGACAGCTACAAAAGAAAGTCAAGAAACAAGTTAACAGAGATAAAAAGTCTTATTATACTCTGATACAAGATAGCCATAAAATCAACCCTAAAAATGTGTGTCCTCCATATCCTCTCTCATCAGCCCAGGTACAAAAAAGAATCCCAGCCCATACCTAGTCATTCCCCCCTCTTCAAATATACTTCATAGAATGCATAGCCAACTTAACCTCAAACTCACTAAACACACAGCCAACTTCCCCTACCTTAGACCCTAACACATTTCCTTCACAAAACTCACCTATCTGCAACATCTCCAAAACACATGCAGACAACTCCATCCACTTTATCTTTCAAACAGTTTCTATAACTCTCATAAAAAAAAGCTTTTACATAAACTAAAACCTTTTTTCTCCTCAGTCAACAACCTTCCCTTGGAATACTTAAATCTAGCTGCAGATGCAATAGCATATCCAATCAGCATTCTTATTAACAGATCAATAACAGAATCCTGTGTCCCAACTTGTGGAAAATGGTACAAATTACCCCTATACATAAAGGAGGTAATTCCACTGGCATTACAAATTTCCATCCCATAGCCATCCTGTCTCCCCTCTCTAAAATCCTTGAGAGATGTATTCATCAACAATTTCTCCACTATCTCTTACAAAATAATCAAATCATCAATATGCAACATGCATTTCGGCTAGACCACAGCACCTCTACTGCATTGCTATCATTTACAGATACTGTGAATAAAGTTTGCAAATCTAATAAACTCACATCTGCAGTATTTCTAGATCTATCAAAAGCCTTTGACATGGTCTCACAGAGTAAACTCTCAATCAATTTTCCACCCTAGCTCTAGCATCTCCATCTACTCAATGGTTCCACAAACACCAGAAAGGTAAACAAACCAATAAATCCAAAAAGATGGCTTGCACCAGTTGCAGGCAAAAGTTTTATTCAGAACAGCAGTAAAAGCTTGTAAGCGCTTTTGTCCGAACTTTAAACAATACAGGAACGTCATCAGACAAGCTAAAAAGAACTAAAACTGCATTTAAATAAAGCAAGGCATTTACATAATTTCCTCTTTGCAAACTTAAAGGGAAATCATGCTCATAACTAGATGCTATGGTCTTGGATACCAAATGTAAAAGTGTTACATGTTATACAGTACAAACTTAAATTTGCTAGTATAATATTTAAAAACATATAGTAAAGACATATTAAAACATACTGAACATTTCATAAATATATAAATACAGTTATACTAGTGCTTCAAAGGGCATAGAGCTAAGCGCTCAGAACATAAAAGTTCCTATGTAAAAATAACTTCAAACTGAAAAATGTATCAACATTTATCGTACCCATTCTGTTCTAACTAATATACTTTCACATCTCTTAAGTATGGAAATGGGCAAGACTGAAAATAAGAAATAAATAATAAAATAAAACTGCACTAAATGCAATATGTTCAGATCAGTGGGTCTAGATGTAAACGTGTATGCGTGTATTCTAAATTAATTCTGGGTTCATAGTCACATGAGATGTTATAAAATAATAAACATCCACATATGGGAACAAAGGGATGTCTTATCTATTTAACACCTTAAGCTTTAAAAGGCTAGATATAGATTAGTGGTCATTTAAGCCTGGCCAGTGCGTGGAGTCTAACCTGATCTGCCAAATAATTTGGCTTCTTCTAACAGGAAATACCAGGCTCCTCCTCTGAATGAAGGGGATATGGTGTCCAGCACAATGAATTTGAATTTGTGGTCAATGTATTGATTAATGAGTTTTGCCAGAGTATTGACTACACAATGGTCCCTAATGTTTCAAAGGTGTTCGCCTACTCTACTTTTAAGTTTCCCCTCCGTTTTGCCAATGTAAAAACATGGGCAAAACTCACAAAGGGCACAGTAAACTACCTTGTCGGAATTACAGTTGAATTTGTCCTTAATCCTTAGTTTCATGCCATTTATAGTGATTTCATGTTCCTCTAATATGTAGGGGCAAAACGTACATGAACCACACTTGTGCATGTAACCTGCCTTATGTGGTTTATCTTGATGTTCTAACAGAGGTTTCATGTTCTGCCCTTTACAGAAAACACAAGTGGGTTTGTTCCTCAAAATGGTTCTCATTATTAGCAGTTTCCAGTTCTTTTCTAGGGTGCTCTTAATAGAGTAGGCGTCAACTGAAAAAGTAATAAGTAAACAAGATGTAAACAAGCTAGTGTCATTTGTCTCTGTCCTTGAAATAACTACATTTGGGGTAGATTTGATTATAACACTCATGATGGAAATAGGGGCGGAATGGTCACTATGGGGCTCTTTTGAGTCCAGGAGGGGGGTAAAGTAGCCACTCTCTCCTTTGACCAGGACTTCATTTTTAATATTGTCAACTAGGTTTTGTGGATAACCTCTTCTGAGAAACATGTTACACAAGTTGTCACATTCATCCAGAAAGGCCCCTTTTAATGAGGTCATTATGGCAGCTCTAACAAATTGGCCTTTCAGAACGCCCCTTTTCTGTGTAAAAGGGTGGCAGCTGGTAAAATGTAAGAAATTGTTGGAGTATGTACTTTTGCGATAGATCTCAGATGTGAATCTCTTGTTGACTATGTCTTTTTTAAGCAATACATCTAAATAGGCTATTTGTGTCTCACTAATGGTGTGTGTTAATCTTAAAAAAGAAGTTGAACTGTTGATATATTCCAGAAAATGGTCAATCTGTTGTTTAGAACCATCCCAAAGAATAAAAATGTTGTCCAGAAAATGAGTGCACATGTGACAGAATGGAAAAAAATGGGGATTTAATAAGATGCTTTTTCTCCCATTGTAACATCACAATGTTGGCGTGCATACCCCCACACACAACCCATGGCCACACCCTCATTTTGAACATAATAGTTCTTGTCAAATAAAATGAAGTTATTTTTCAGAATTACGTTCAATAACTGTTCAAATGTGTTGGTTCTGCCCTGACTTATCCCTTTGTCTGTCAAGTATTCACAAAACCATTATGTCCCCACATCATATGGGATAACAGTATAAAGGTCCCTAATGTCCACTGTGATAAATGTGTAATGCTTGTTAAACTGTACTGAATTCATTTTCTTCAAAAAGTCCCAACAGTAGATGCAAAGTAGGGGTTCGGATTTTAAAATACCCTTAATTTCCAAATCCAGGAATTTTGCCAGTGGTTGGGTAATAGAACCCCTAGCATCAACAATGGGGAGTAAAAGGGATTGGTGTATGTCCTTGTGGATCTTAGGAATACCAAATATTGTTGGGGTAATTGGATAGTTGGCAGATACGTATTGGTGTTCTTCCATAAGGTGATCCCTAATCTTATGGTAAGTACCATTCAACTCATTTAAGGAACTGTGAGTGTATGTAGGTGTATCCAGAATTTCTCTCATTTTTCTCACATAGTCATGCTTCCACATAAGGACAACACCACCCCCTTTATCCAGTTTCATTACTCTTAGGTTGGTGTTGGAAGAAAAATAGTCTAGTTCCATAATCTCTTTAGCACATAAATTATTTTTAACTTTCTTCCTATTATCATTTACACAGAGGGTTCTGATATCCAGCTCTCACACACACATATTCAAACGTGTCGAGGGCAGGAACAACTGGAGGGTTATAAGTGCTAGAAACCTTCAATGAGTGTATGATATTATCCACACCTTGGAATAGCAAGTTTAAATTGAGTTTTCTAACATATTGTTTTAAATCCACAATGGTATTCACAACATTAGCAGACCTATTATGGATGAAAGTAAAGCCCTTAGACAACACATTACATAAGTGTACATTAATGTCAACATCTGTGTAATTATACACCTTAAAGTCCCCTTCTGTGTTCAATTGAACTGATAAGGGGGGGTAACATAAATTCACGTGTCCATTTCTGTGCAGGGAATTTGTACAGATGTTAGTTCCTCCCACATCTCTCCCTCCATGCATGCCTGTAGTGTTCCCTGTTCCTTCCATTGTACCCTTACTGGTAATTGTCCATTTGCTGTCTCGTTTGGTATGAGGCTCTCTGGCTCTGCGGGATCCTTATCCATTCCGATATTCTCGGGGCGGATTCGTCTTCCTCTGAAAAAGACTCATCACCATTATTGTTAAAGTTATTCTGGCCAACAAAGTTAACATCCAGATCCTGACTATTGGTGGTCCATTGTTTAGAGTTCCATTCCTGGGAGGGAGGGGGCAGGGGGTATGCACAGTTTTTTGAATTATAGTCTTTTTCATCCCTTGCAATCTTTTTTATTTTCCTGTTCTTAATTGTGTTCGTTTGCTCCTTAATGGAGCGAAAAATACTGGTGTAATCAAACCAGTTGGTTGGAAACAAAGGGTCCTGTGGGATCTTTTTATCAAGTTTTTTTGCTTCTTGACCCAGAATGATGATTTGCTCATCATTATGTTTGATTACCATGTTCATATAATCAAACCCAAACCGATCAAAGAGCTTAATTAGGTCTTTGTGAAAGGAAGAATTAGGTGTCAGCCCAGTTGGATATCGTCATATGTGTAGCCCTTTAGGTACTACTTTCTTCCTTAAACACTCTCTGAAATGACTATTGCCCATTTGTAGTTTTTTTATTTTCAGCAGGACTTTGTCAAATTGTGACAAGTTATTAAGGAGAGAACAGTCTATGTCATCCTCTCTTGCCTCCACACTTAACGGGTATTTATTATCCAGCCACTGAAATAAACAGTCTGTGCCACCATTTACACTACTGGTGGCTATATTGTTGTTACCAGTGTTATTCTGAGAAAAAGAACCACTGACCTGTGAACTGGTATGTGGTAAACCAGAAACTGAAGCCCTTTGAAGCTGCAGTCCATTCATGCTGACCGGACTCGTCTGCAACTTAGGTGAAGCCAAAATACTCAGCACAGGGTGAACAGTTAACTGTGAAAGAGTGGAATGCGCTAAATGATCCATGCGGTCCATTTGCCTCTGAATTAAAACTAAGTCCCCAATAGAAGCTGTAGTGTCATTTATTGAAGACATTTCCTCCAAATTTTCCATTGAAAAGAATCCAGGCAAAGACAGTAGGCCTAATCCAACCTGCTAATCTGGTGAGCCCAAATGCCAGAAAGATAAACAAACCAATAAATCCAAAAAGACGGCTCGCACCAGTTGCAGGCAAAAGTTTTATTTAGAACAGCAAGTGAAAGCTTGTAAGGGCTTTCGTCCCAAGTTTAAAACAATACAGGAACTTCATCAGACAAGGTAAAAAGAGCTAAAACTGCATTTAAATAAAGCAAGGCATTTACATAATTTCCTCTTTGCAAACTTAAAGGGAAATCATGCTCATAACTAGATGCTATGGTCTTGGATACCAAATGTAAAAGTGTTAAATTCCACCCTCTTCAAACACACTTCGTAGAATGCATAGCCAACTTAACCTCAAACTCACCAAACACACAGCGAGCTTCCCCTACCTTAGACCCTAGCACATTTCCTTCACAAAACTCAACTATCTGCAACATCTCCAAAACACATGCAGACAACTCCATCCACTTTATCTTTCAACCAGTTTCTATAACTTTCATAAAAAAAAGCTTTTACATAAACTAAAATCTTTTCCTCCTCAGCCAACAACCTTTCCTTGGAATAATTAAATCTAGCAGATGCAATAGCATATCCAATCATTCTTATTAACAGATCAATAACAGAATCCTGTGTTCCTAACTTGTGGAAAATGGCACACATTACCCCCACACATAAAGGAGGTAATTCCAGTGGCATTACACATTTCCGTCCCATAGCCATCCTGTCTCCCCTCTCTAAAATCCTTGAGAGATGCATTCATCAACAATTTCTCCACTATCTCTAACAAAATAATCTAATCACCAATATGCAACATGGATTTCGGCCAGATCACAGCACCTCTACTGCATTACTATCATTTACAGACACTGTCAATAAAGTTTGCAACTCTAATAAACTCGTATCTGCAGTATTTCTAGATGTATCAAAAGCCTTTGACATGGTCTCACAGAGTAAACTCTCAATCAATCTTCCACCTCTCAATCAATCTTCCACCCTAGCTGTAGTGTCTCCAGCTACTCAATAGTTCTCTAGTTACCTTGCCAAATGGCAAGGCTCCATCTCCACATACCTTCCCACATCCACAGGAGCTCCTCAAAGATCCATCCTTAGCCCTCTACTGTCCAATATCTTTATCAATAAGCTAAACTCATCTTCTTGTGAAGGCACCTTATTGCAATATGCAGATGATTCTACCATCACCTGCTCTTCAAACATCTGAACTCACCTCAAATAAATCACTCAACAAGCTGTCATCACCATGGAAACCTGGCTTACAATGGCACAACTCCTGCTCAACCCCCCAAAACCCAAACTCCTTCTCTTTGCCCAAAAACTCACACCCCTAACAAAGCATCTTTCAAAATCTTTTTGGCAAATGGCACTGAAATCAAGTTACTCTACCACACCAAACTATAAGGAGTCATAATAGATGATAATCTTAAATATGACCTCCATATCTAAAGCAACATCAAGAAAACCCATCAAAAACTAGGCATGTAATATACAGAATCAATAATTTTATGAGCACACACACAAAAATTACTCTAGCCAAAACTTATCTTCTGTCCTCCCTACTCTATAGAGCACCCATTCTAAACAATGTACAATCATCCATAAAAAACAAACTTGAAAGATGCTACAACAAAATTGCTAAGTTTGTTACTAATTTATCCTTCTTTAACCACCACTGCAAAGCTCTGCATACCCTTAGTTAGCTGGAACTTCCCCACCACCTCACCTACATTCAATTTACAACATTATATAAAATCATACACAAACCATTAGCCTGCCTAGCTCTTACCCCTTTAATCAATATGTATTTTCCAAAAAGAACTCATAGATCAGAAGACAAACAACTTCTCACCATAAATAAATTTAATAAATCCCCTGGACACATGCTATATTCGTACTCAGTAGCAAAAAATGTAACTCTGTACCTTTAACCACACAACTATCTCTAACCTACCCACCTTTAAAGGCTCCCTAAATGAATACCTTACAAAATCTTGATCCTGCTGCTGTGCATTCAATCCTGGCTGAACTTACTCACTATTCTTCACTCACCCCCATCAACCTAGATCACACTCACAATTCACTCCAGCCTCCTACTCCACTTCTTTGTGTTTTTCCCACTACCTTACTTTACTTAATTCATCTCTGCAAACCTTTCCTCTATCTCCCTACTCACCTAAGCTACCTGAGGACACCCTACCCTGCACTCTTCTTATAATCTCCTTCTCTCCATCCTTCCTCCTTCTATAACCATAATATGAACACCTCTCTTATACAAAGACATCACTTAATTTCAACTCACTGTCTCTGCTATCTCTTTAATTGTCTTATTAGAATTGTCTCAGGTCTCATTTACCACATAGTAAACTATGTAAGAAATAATATGAATATTGAATTTTTCCTCAAATATTCTCTTCAACCATATTATTGTTTTTCATTGCACTCTGCAATGAATGCAATGAAACATATGTTCTATGTTTTTCTCACAACATTTTTTCAGTCTTATGTTTTGTAATGTAACATGATACTTTGTGATTTAAAATATTTGCACTTGATTTCTGAAATATTGTAATTGTGGAGCTTTTCTCCCTGGGCCTCCACTGAAAACGGGCACTTTCTGGCCTAGTCTGACTTTCCTGGTAAACAAATGTCAAATAATTAAATAAATAAATAAAATAAAATAATATGTATTCTAAATATGCTGTTTTAGTGTTTAATGTATTTCAGAGTAACTTAGGTTTTATCAAATACAAGTTAAAAAAACAAAAAAAAAATAAAATAATAAAATACCACCAAGATCACCGATCCAAGAAGTAAGTGAATTTAATGAAACACTTAGCGCCTCGGCTTACACAGCCTTTCAAGAGTAAAAATACTACAAAATACTGTTTGCTTATATACAGCATATTATACAAAACAATTAATCAATTAAGCATACAATTCAAATCACATACGTCCAATTACATTCTTTGTTGAGTCCCTGAGGCTCCAAAGTACCATACTTTAAAATCAGCAGGGTTTCTTTTTTTAAGAGTTTGTTTTTTAAAGACACACATTCATCTATGCCAACTTGCAATTTTTCCAAGACACAACCCCTAAGAGAATCAGGGTTACAGTTGTGTGCTGTCAAAAAATTACTCCCAAGGGGACACTCTAATTTTTATAATATGTTCCTGAAACTGGACCCTAAAACTCCTGTAAGTTTTCCCTATATAAAACTTCTTACATCCACATCTCAAAACATACACTAACTGCTCAGTGTTACAACTATATTCATGCCTAGCTGTAAACTTGATGACATTAATATAGGGAAAAGAGCTTACTACATTCTGACAGAAGGAGCAACCACCACATGGAACAGTGCCTTTATTTATACTTAAACTCTGACTGACATTAACATCTGGTAAACAAAATTGGTTATGTACCAGAGACACATTCCTAGCTCTGTTATATGCAATACTCACAAAATCAGGTAATATAGAGTTCAAAATGTTATACATTAGGAGCATAGGCCACAAGCTACTGCTTTTTTAACTATTTCCTCAGTTATAACATTATACGTTGTCACTAAGAAAACTTTCTTCTGCTCTCCATTATTCACAGCTGTATTGGTAGATTTATTTCCACCAATACAGACCTTATATTTTCTACTACCAGGGATATAATGAGAATCTCCCCAAGAGTTAACAGAATACCTCATGTCCTTAATTTTTCATTTAGCTTCCCTGACCAGCTGGTACATAACCTCTTCTAATAAACATTTTTTCTGCTTCAGCTATCTCTACATCAAAGCTCATAACAAGGCTACATAGCCTATGAATTCGTAAGAATTCATTATAGGGCAGTACCTTGACCAAATGTTTGGGGTGACAATTGTTCCCATATAAAAATACAGTTCTATGTTCTATGTTCAAATTTTCTATGGCGAATAGGTCCATCTAAGCTTATATCCAAAAAATCACTTGTGGGCCAAGCTGTATACCATCAAAGCTTAAGCCCATAGTATTAGCTTGTAAGCCATTAACAAACCCAAGGGCCTCTGTCTGGCTTCCTTGACATAAAAAATAAGATCATCAATAAATCTAAAATATAAAATAACTTTTGATCTAAAAAAATCATGTCTGTAAATAAAGTCATCTTCAAGTTTAGCCATGACTAAATTAGCATGCATGGGGGTGAAAGCTGCCCCCATGGCAGTGCCCTGCAACTGCTGGAAAATGTCTACATTGAACATAAAAAAAGTTGTTTTTTAAACAAAACATAACTAAATCTATCAGAAAATGAGACACAGGAGAGTCCCCTCAAAAATGGAACAAGGCATGTGTCCCTATTTCATGCTTAATATTAGTATATAGACTTTTGACATCCAAACAGAGCCAAAGCATGTCTATATTCCAAACTTTACCCTTTATTTTGTTCAAAACGTCCTGGCTGTCCCTGATATAGGAGGCTGTACTCATAACATATTGCTTAAGATGTTCATGTAGCAACATACTTATATTCTTCAAAAAATACCTCTGTGCAGACACTATAGGTTGGCCGCTAAGGTTAGTTAAACCTTTGTATGTTTGGGTAAGCAGTAAAAAACTGCCATGGAGCAGTTTTCCACTCCAAACTTCTTTTCCACATCCTTAGAGGTGAAATATCCCAGCCTTAGGCCTTTGTCTAACAAAAGTTGGTACTGCTTAATAGCTTCAAAGTAATCAGAAATATCACATTTTCTATAAATTTCCACATTATTCAAATGTTTATAACACATCTCTAAGTATTGTGTGAAGTGCATGATTACTATCTGGTTGCCCTTGTCAGATGGTTTAACCACCCATCTCCTATCATTACCAAATTCCAATAGGGCTAGCCATTGCTGCTTAGTTAAATTAAAACATATGTTAGACTTATTCTCTGTGCAGGACCAGTACATTTTTTCAACCTCAAAATTAAGAGTAGCAAAAAATCCTTGCAAGGTATTATTTAGAAAAGGTGGAATAAAAGAGCTTTTAACAGAGATGGCATCAGTATTCAGTTGGCAATAGGCATTAAAATCATCCTCAAACAAATCTTCCTGGAATGACAGGCATTAATAAAAAGAATCCTCATCACTGCTTTCATAACAGTCATTAAACACAACCCCTCCCTCTTGTTTAAAGTAATACATTAAATGCAGTTTTCTACTAAAAGAAAATATTTCACTTTTAAGTACATGTAATCTCTTTAAGGCAGTTGGTATAAATTTGAGACCAAGACATAATAGAGACATAACCACATCAGAAATGTCATGTTTGGACAAATTTAACACACATAAATTATCACAAACTCCATTAGTACCAACATTTTTTCTTGTTGTACTGTCCCTCCTTGGTATAGTTCTTTTGCTGGCCCCATTCACTGTAGCCCAGTTTTCTGTTGTTAAAGTCTGTTCTAACAGTTGGAAGTATGTGATTTGAATTGTATGCTTAACAGATTAATTGTTTTGTGTAATATGCTGTATATAAGTAAACAATATTTTGCAGTGGATTTTACTCTTGGAAGGCTGTGTAAGCCGAGGTGTTTCATTAAATTCGCTTACTTCTTGGATCGGTGGTCTTGGTGGTATTTTATTATAACCTAAGTTTTATAGTGACAATATTTTTCTGTTTCATATCTTTGACTACAAATACTCTAGTTTTGAGATTATAGCATATTGCAGGAGTAGAAGCCTTCTTATTAACTTATAAAATCTTGAGACTGTTTATGTACAATACATTGACTATACTGTATACTTAATATTCATATTACCTACATATATATATATATATATATATATATATATATATATATACCGACACACACACACACACACACACACACACACACATACATTATACTGATAGATAGATAGATAGATAGATAGATAGATAGATAGATAGATAGATAGATAGATAGATAGATATAGGTATGTACAAATGTATATATATATATATATATATATATATATATATATATATATATATATATATATATATATATATATATAGGTTCTGGTTGACATGGAGTTTTGCTTGGTCAACATCTGTTTAATCTACCACATGTGGTTGTCTATACAGATAGTCAAGAGATGTGAGAGATCAACAGTCCCCGAGTAGGGGAATATTCAATATTCCCAGGGAATGTGCAATCTCAGAGTTAGTATATATGATTAGTGGGGAGTGTATGCAGCACAGCCTCTCACATGGGGGATGTTGTTTATGTTTTTTTAAGTAATATTTGCATACACCATGATGTAACTTTGGTGCAGGCATTCTAGAAAGTCAATAGTTCCATTTTTAATGTAGAATGGTTTACCTTCAAGATGTCGATATTCATGATAGTCAACCAAATGAAGGTAAAAAAACATACATATATATGTCAATTCATTGAATCCCAAATGGTCAAACTCATCCTACTGAAAACTTACTTTGTTAAAACATAAGTCACAGAAAACATTCTACTCAACAACTATACCATAACAAATGGGTATGCATATATGTTTAGATAGACAAATATAGATATAGATATATAAATATAGATATAGATATACGACATCAAATTTAGCAGATATATATTTATCTAAAAAGTAATTATTTTATATTACTGCAGTTTCTATTAAAAAATTAAAATCATAAAGTATGACATTGAGTTTAATATCAGTTAAAAATTTTACAAGTAATAGAATGAAAGAATGTATATAAATGCAATTGTGAAATATAGAGAAGCAGTATAGGAATGTTTTTATATATCTACAGAGACTTTCTGGAGAATGTCAGAGTGTTTTTTATTTCCAGGTAAGGAAGATAATCTGTCCAGGTTGACTTATTCAGACTCTGAACATGGATTTCTATGGTGGGTGGTGTTTTTAGTCTTTTTGAAGCTTTTGATTTCCTTACAATTTTAGTCATTTGTACATAGGTTTGCATGTTTTTCTGGTGAAAATTATCAACAAATATAACTCTAGATCCATATTGTCATATCTATATAAAAACAGCATTTATATGCAGTTTTACACTGTAAATATATTTAGTCTAATAGAAATAATGGCATAAATTAAAATTATCACCTTGGAAGTTTTATCTATAAATATTAATGGCATCAACCCCGGTGACAAGACAAACTCCTTCCCCGGGATTCATGAAGCTTGTGCCATGCACCGGAATAGCGTCGGCGATCTAGCGATAAATATGGCCACTGAGCGATTCAGGTAAGAGTTGTTTCCACGTGCACTACCAGCATACGGCAGAGCTGCGCAGCTCCCGCCACATGTATGCTAATTACCCCATGCGCAGCAGTGTAGCATGCAAATGAAGGTATATAGCGATTCATGAAATGGTGCAGGCGTAGCATAAGCATGTAGAAATGTAAACCAAAAAAAAAACGGTTTACATTTTGTCAAATATAAAATCGGAGCCATGAAAGTGGACCAAACTTACATATTATAATGTTAATATATGCCAATGGCTAAATATATAGCCAATGGCATAAAACAACATGCACAACATATAAAAATAACATTTAATGTCATGGCCACACCAACGCAAAGTAAAACCGCAGTGCATCTGTGCGTAAACAGGATCACAAGGAAAATATATTTAAATGTCATAAAACTGCAATGTAACACAATTCATGATATCCCCATAATAGTCAATGGCATGCATGCTACACCACAACCATGGCGCAAGGGTTGCTAAGGGACTGTGACAGTGTTCCTTGTGGTAACTAGGAATTAGCAGTCAATGCCATGCAGATGAGTCAAGTAATACTGAATCGCAAATGCCCCGCTGGCATAAGGATGTACCACACGGCGTATCGGTACAACACCAAGAAGTGGCCTGGAGGTAAACATGACATCAACAGAGGAGCGCACCACCGCAGCTGTAAGCACACTGGATCATTTCTAATCCATGTTGTGTGTTGCTAAGCAAAGCTGCAGGATAGGGGTGTGGAAGTAGCCATAGCTTTGCTTAGCTGAGAGCACACAAGGTAACCAGAAGTTCATGTGAACATGGATGAAAACGTGCATGAAACCCAGTAACTGGCTGTGAGCGGCACGCACCACAACTGAAACAGGAAGGATAAGGGAAGATAATAAGGAAATGCTGCAGCCTAGTAATTGGATTACAAACGAGTAATTAACACCTAGAAACTCACAGTGGGCCATAGACAACAGCTAACAAGGCTGCTAGCAGCTACCTGCAGAACAGGAAAGGGGAGGTGCTGTACAGCAAAGAAAAGAGAACTGTCATAGCAGAACAAAGCAAACTTGCAGTAGATCAGCTACATAACACATTTCCCAACACAATCCTGGGTTGTGAAAATACAAAACAAGAAAGATGGCAGCTGGATGCATGCCTGACAATGGGAGGGGAATCGGGTTGAAAATTGAAGTAAAGGGCAATAGATGAATCACGGCAGACAAGCGTAAGTCAACACCAAAGGCCCCAGAATAGCAGTACCTGCTGTAAAACCAATAATTAAGATACCCTGCAGCTGGAATAGCACAAACACACCCAATTACACCAGCATCATCCATTGCACAATATTATAAGGTGTGAAAGCCCCACACACACACTTGTGTATTCCCAGACACTCTGCACCATTGGTGTATACAGATGGGGAACTTTTAATATGTACATGTTAGGGGCCACCATAGCTTTGATTCACCAGCATGTGTTGGAGACTGACGGTGGTGTGGAGGATGATGCTGACAACCATCTCAAGCACCGGAGGAGGAGAAGAGTGTTCAGACCCTGGGTAACCTACCAGGGGCTACATGATCTGGAGATAGTAGAGCGTTACAGGGTGGACAGGGACATCATACAGCAACTTGTTGAGCTGTGCCAGCGACACCTCAGAGCCAGAAGTGACAGAGGGGAACCCATCCCAGTGGACACGAAGGTATGTGTAAGCTTGAGAATACTAGCCACAGGTACCTTCCAAAGGCCAACTGGGGATATCATGGGGATCTCACAGGCATCAGCATCCAGGGTACTCCACCAGTTCCTGGATGCCATGTTACCACATGCCAATGAGCACATATACTTCTGCCGAATGCAAGAGGAGTTGGCCAGCAATATGCGTCTCTTCCACCATGTGGCAGACTACCCGGAGGTACTGGGTGCAATAGACTGCACGCACATACACATCAAGTCACCACCCGGTGGGCAGGGTAGGCACTACATAAACCGCAAGGGATTCCCCTCCATCAGCTGCCAGGTCATGTGCAATGCCCAGGGCATTCTCATGGATGTGTGTGCTGGCAGCTCTGGAAGCTATCACGACTCCCACATCTGGCATGCCTCACAGCTGTATCAGGTATTTGCCAGGGGGGACATCCCATATGGCCACCTGGTGGGGGATGCTGGCTATGCACTGGAACCGTGGATGATGACTCCCATCAGAAATGCACACTCAGCCATGCAAGAGCGCCATAATGAGGCACACGCAGAAACCAGAATCATCATAGAGCATGTGTTTGGGATGCTGAAATCACGGTTCCATTGCTTGGACATATCTGGTGGAGCCTTGCAGTACTCTCCAGGAACGTGTGCCCACATCTTCATAGTATGTGCCATGCTACACAATATGATCCTGCAGAAACAGCTGCAGCAGGGGCAGAATGGTGAAGGCCCTCACAGCCCACCACCATTGCCAAGGGACCCACAAGCACAAGGGGACTCAGACCATGAACACCCTGTGCTAGCCCCAGTATGCCCATGCCTTGGCAAAGAGGGAATGTATAGCACACACACTGACAGTGTAGGCACTCATGGGCTGACACCCTTCTCTACCTGCACACACAGCAAACATGGATGGCACACACACACGACCACCTTTAAAATATCATGTATAGGTGGTCTACTGTGTGCATCCTACATAGGTAGCCCTCAACTATATGTACTGTAATAGTTGCATACAATAGTTATTTCTGTATCTAAAATACCTACATGTTACAGGAAACAGGATAAGCAACTAAACTGCTACAAGAATAAGCTTATATTTAGGCAAGAAAGGAAAGTTCTATCCCTTGTACTGACTGTGGATTTGTGTCAGCCTGTAAAATCTGATGTCTGTCCCGAAAAGGTCCCACTATGGCCATATGAATAGGTGGCAACCCTAGCCAAAGAGGGTCAGTCACCAACACAACTACGATGACTGCAAATACCTATGACAGAAATACACAGCTTTCATGTAGCAACACTTTATTACATTCAGATGTATTATTGAAGGGATTCAAGGACTAACATCACCTGCATGCTATACAGGGACCACATAACAGTGCCTTAATGAATCAGCCTGCAATTACCATTGTATTAGTCCACAAAAGGATAGGTGTTCAAATAGGGAAGGAACTCTCACGCACATAGCGATTATGTATAAAAGCAGTTCCTACACACCTGCATCTGCTATGCACACCCACCAACATCACCCCCACACCCAAACATATTACAATACAAACTGTATTAACATCACAAATCATTCACTCACTGTATGACATCTGCAGAAGCCTTAACATACCTTGTCAGAGACACACTAACATGGCCCTATGTGAAATAGCTGCTGTTATACAATGGAACAGCTGCTGATGTTACAGGGTTTGTTTGCACTAATCCCGTTTCAGGGGGTTGTGTGTACACCGGGATGTGTTAGCAATTAGTGAATAACAGCACAGTATGCTACACTTGTACACCAAATCAAGGATGCCTGGTGAGCACACTGTACACCACATAACAGTTCATGCATAGCCATACGGCCTTGAGCTGGCCAAACATCCTTGCCAGACTTAAACATCTGCAGAAGTATCAGGTACAAATAAACCCTACATAAGTAGCAATGTTCTGAAATATAACAGCTGTACTCACATGTACAACTAAATTGTTTAGCCATTACACACAGTCCACGGGAGTCATGAAGCTAATATATCTCTGTGTGTCTCCATATAGCTGTTGAAATATATCACAAACAACACATCCAGGCCATCTTCCTCAAGAGCAAGGCAAACGGACAACGCCCAAAAGGAGTACTCAGTTATACACCACTGTTGCCATGGTATCGGCTAATGGAGTAGCTGCACAGCTGATGTGCATCTAATTAACTACTTTGGAACAGCAATTGGTGGACAGGATACCACATGTTACCAATATGTAACTAGAAAAGAATGTGTTATCACACATTCAAACCATCCGTATATACCAGCGAAATGTTAGAATATCCTTCTAGAACATTGAAACACAAACTGAAAAGGATTGAATCAAGTTAACGACACCTCGGGTTACTAATATGGTATGTAGAACAGTCATTATGTCTTTGTATGTAGTATGTTTCTGTAGTATTTAACTGAACAAAGTGACATCTCCAGGCGTTTCTGCAGTTACCTCCTACTGCTCCTCTAGGTGTCAAATATTGCCTGTTCATATTTCCATTAATAATTCCAAAACCGTGTTACATACAAGGTATCGGAAAATTTTATCTTAAAGCATACATGATGGCAGACACAATTGTATTGATATATGACCTCTGTCAATGGGTATTTGTTAAAATGTAAGGTGATAACTTCAATTTTTAAATGCTGAAGCCACGCCCACTAGGAGTTAAAGGTACACACTCAAAAGAGCTCTACTGGAGGGAATGAGTTAAAGTGCACGCAATCCATATAGTGGAAACAGTTATCTTGTAGTGATGTATTGTTGAGCATAGTAGCGCTTGTAGTATTTGTGTGTACTGCTGTAGGTCACAAGGCAAACACCGCATAAACCACAAGGGATGCTACATAAGGGCTTTGAACAGAAATACTCCTCACCAGCCGATGTCAGTGGCAAGGCTGGTCCAACAAGTATGTGCTATAACAGGGGATAGTATATGATGATATATTGTAACTGTAGCCATATGTATGGGTGTATTACTGAGAATAACATGTGGAAGGTTGGGCTACTGTGCAATTATGATTTGCTTTGTGGGATATTGTGCCAATAACTATGTAATGTACAGTATTGTAGGCAGATATGTATTACAAGCTACATAGCATTACTGTAATGTTAGGCAAACATTAGTTATGTCTATTGGCATTTACAATACACAATAACAGGATACATATGACTTTTAGTCACCCAACAGTTTATCAGCATGATAGCAAAGTAAATGGAAGAGCTAGTTAACTATCCATGCACATAAGACATGTAATATATGCAAAGGTAGGTACTAGGCTGTCTTACCAAGGGTATTTGTAAGCCTAGCTAAAGTGTGTTGGCTTTTGCCACCCCCATAGGTTGGTTTCCTGTGCCTCTGAATGGCAGAGCCATTAGTTCCCTGTGCCTCTGTCCAGCAGAGCCACTACAGTGATCCCCGGGGTACATGTCTGTCTCCCATTCACATGACAAGGTTTCCCTTGAAGAGTGCTAGTGAGGGGCCCTGCCTGATGTACATTGGAATCATGTTCCAAAGCATGGGGAGTGTCCCGGTCAGAAATCTATCTGTCCAGCACGTTCTACTCATCATTGTGGTTAGGTGTATATCCCTAGAACATGTGGCTCTCACGGGCCTCTGTTTAGGTGGAACATATCCAGCAATACAGGGTTGGACATGGGCCTTGTATGTCAAGCAGAGATCACCTGTGAGTATGCGGTATGCAACGGAGTACAGCTGGAGTTTCTTAGGTTGCGCTGCATAGGTCATCTGTTTGAGGTCAGTAATCCTCTTGGTGTGGTACTGGTGTGGTCGTCCAAGCTGTTGCAGTTGTCTTGTAAGGTATATCCCAAATGGGGTGTTGTATCCTTTAATGGGTTTAATATGTCATGAGTAGAGTCACAATGGCCTCCTTTGATCTGGATGCAAACCCATTAGAGAATAGGGGGGGGCCATGTAGAAGGATATTCTAACCACCTTGTCATTATGGGTATCAAAGGAGAGATTGCTATCTACTGGGGTTCCCGGATCCCTTATTACCTTTTCTGTATGTAGGGGACTAGCACCTATGTGGTAGCCCATGGGTAATTAGTTATATCCAAAGGGGATGACTATGCACTTTTAGGCATTCAGCTTGACGCCATGATATTAACACCAGGTATCCATCTCAGTGCGACCCTTCCAGAGGGTGTCTGTAACAGCTGGGGAAACAATTATGTCCCCTAGTTTACAGTCGTCTGAAAACCTTTTCAGCCAAAGTCCACCTGTGCTTGTCTGTACATCAGAGAAGTATATACCGAACATGAGGGGTCCTAGGACTGAGCCCTGGGGGACACCACTTGTAACTGGTATACAGTCGGACCTAGGGTATGCAACTCCCACTGTGTGGGTTCTGTCCGTGAGCCACTTTGCAAACCATCACATGACATAGGGGTTAATGATCAGGAGGGTGGGTTTGTTGATAATACCAGAAGGAGGAATGGTGTTGAAAGCCTATGAAAGATCTAGGTAAGCTGTGTGGACCTCCTTACCCTCATCTAATGCTTTGGTAACTGTCTCTAAGAAGTCCACCAGGTTTAGGAGGCATGGTCCACCCTTACCAATGCCAAACAGGGAGGGGTCAAAGGTTTGGAGGTACCCAATGTCTCTGTGACTGAGATCCATGATGTGCACCATAGCCTTGCAGACCAGGCTAGTCAGGCCTATAGGGAAATAGGTCCCGTGGTCCATTGTGGCGCCATCTTTGTGGAATGGGATGACTGTTCCTGTGCGCCCATTCAGGGGGCACTATGCCCGATGTGAGGCTATTATTGAACATGGTGCGTAGGTGGGGAGACAGTACATTCTGAAGTTCATGTAAAATGCAGCCTGGGATGTTGTCTGGTCTCATGGATGCTGTGATATTGCCTTTAGAGTGTACAGCTTTGAGAGGGAGGGGGAAAGGTAGCACTGAACCTATCTGCCAGGATGTTGCCAATATCAGTTGTTTCTGTAATGTTCATGCCTTTGTGCTGTAACTCAGAGCAGATCTGGTTGTTGACATCGAGATATGTGACATAGCTATAGAATGTTTTGTGGTTGTTGTTGGTATTAGTGGCATTTTAGTTTTCACAGCTAGCTTTGGAGGATCTTATAAGGGATCTCACCTTCTTACTGAGGCTGGCCAGGGAGCTCCTCCACGCATGGGATTGTACTCTCATTTGCAACAGTGTCTTCCTCCTATAGTACAGTTTGTTTAGGGCAGAGGACCGCCAGACTGGTTTCCTTAATTAGGAGTATAGCATCCTGATTCTGTTTGGGATAGCATAAGCCATGCACTCGTGTAAGTGCTTATAGAGTGCATTTGTGTAGGATTCAGCAGTTGTAACAGTACTGTCCATCTGCATGGGTGTCAGGACGTTCACCAGGGAAATAGCATGTAGTTGGCTTTGTAGACATATTATACTGTGGTTCCCTTAATGGGGGGTAGGGGCAGGATGTGGATATCAACAGTGTTCAGCTCATGGTCTGATCGGACCAACAAGTAGTTGGCATCACGTGTGGAGCACCAGTCACTCATGTTGGTAATGCCTAGGTCTAGGATATTGTTGCCCCTGGTGGGTGTGTGTATATGTTGAGTCAGGGCATTGGTGTTTATGAATTCCAGAAAGCGTTGAGCTAATGTGTTGGTACACGAGTAGTTTTCCCAGTTAATGGTGGGGTCGATTCAGTGAGACTACGTGATGAGTGTGGTGTGGTGCGAATGTTTACCTTCTCCACATGACAGTCAGGGTCAGGCTTGGTTGGAGAGACCTTTACCTCCAGTTTGGATAGATGAGTGCATCTCTCACAAGTTGTAGTGTTGGGTAGTAGGTGGAGAGGCTTGTCTGTGTACATGAGGTAATGTGTACATTGCCTCAAGATGTCCAGATTCATCAGATAGACAGGTGAGAACACTGGCAGTTGACTCTTGAACATGCCTGAATATAGAACTACTTTCACCTAGATAAGTGAGGAAAGTGAGCACAAGAGCTAATTTACTCTAAGCAAGTGAAAAAAAAGTATGTACAAAACCTGTTCACCCTTACCTCTAGGTAATGAGGAAGATTGAGTGCTATAGTAATTATTAGCTTATGTAGTGCTTACAAGTCCTGAACAAGTGCTTAGCATGAATAAGCAATCCAGATAGGGTCTTGGATAACATAAACACATGGCCCCTCCCCCCAACAGGTACACAAGCATATATCCATGTACACCACAGGGCCCCTGTACCCACAACTATGCAGGTACAAGCTGCAGTTAAGCTGCATGGGACCTGTCCACATCACAGGTTGTATCATACACGTATGGCAAAACAAGATGCTCTCCACGTACACATCATGTAAAACATAGCTTCATGTCAGGTTGTGTACACACTGAATGGTGCACACCAACAGGTATCACAACCCACAAAGGGGGAGACACCACTGACAATGGGAAGTACTTTACTACTACCCTGCTGAGTCTGGTCTGGAAGGCCATGAACCTTGATCAATTAATTCATGTCAGCTGTACAGATGTAGATGACAGTATGGTTGATGTCACACTGCATATCATAACCTTGCCAGGTCATAGGACATCATCACCCATACTGTGTACCACCTACACTCGGTATACTAGATGTACATTCGTATGTCACAGGAGTGTTTTGCAACAGGACTGCTGGCAGAACCAACACTACAGAAAGTGTCTGAATAATACATGCTCATCACACCAGTGGCAGCTACAGTTTGTCAGGGTTAATGAATTTTATTCCCCCTCATTGTAGTCCATATCTCACAGACAAACAGAAGGCATCTGCCTATTGAAGTATGCAAATGGCTATGACCTAGGAGCAACAGCTGACTCAGGAGTGTTTTGGACAACATACAGAAGGGGCTTTGTGGGTAAGGTGTGTGTGACATATGGCCACAATCTGACAGCTACATACTGCATTGTCACCGCTATGTTAATAACCCTGTACCCATGAACTACCACCTAGGCAGCGGTCAACATAATGGACACTTGTGTGTGAGGGATGCAGCTGGGCAGTTGTCTTTCCTGCGATAGCTACATCATCACACCTGTCAGGTAGTCATATGTGGCAACCCTAATAATGATAGGGTGCCATCCATGAATTAAGAGATCATTGTCCAGCCATACACAACACTCAAGTGACCCATATCAGATCACATATTTCCTTTAAGGGGTATTGGCCATTTGCAGATGGCCTACACCAGCCTTCCCATTCCCCATCTCCACTATGTAGCATGATGCATACCCTGAATAAATCCATGTCCAACCCAGTGATGTTGGACATGCTACACGTACTCATCCTAATCTCGAACACAAACTTCATGGACATCCACCTTCCACATGCTGGACAGATCCTTGTCCATACGCTTTACATAGTCCTGCCATACTATGCATTCCTGTCCGTCAAAGCTGCACATTGCTCCCCTCTCAGACATGGTGTGATGACCGCATGGTAATGCATGGTAAATGTATCATTAACCCTGTGGATCAGTAATGTGGCACTGCTCCACCTGGCCCCACAGACCCGCCTGTCAGCTACTGCCAGGTAACCTTTCATCTTAGATTCATACATGGCCCATGGCATATAGCCCACTAGTTGACTTTGACTGTACATGCTATAGTTGATATCCATCCCTGCAAATACCATCTGGCTAGCCAGTGTCCCATGTGTATCACGTGCAACACAGGTGATACATGGCAGGATGTTGAATTGCTGTACAGTGTCATGTAGATGTATATGGCAGAACACATACATGTAAAACCTTATTTGAGCAAGTCTGCAGGGTCACAGGTCATGTCTGTTAAGGCAGTGTAAGTCCTTATATGTGACATATACACAGCATCAAAGTCGACTGCATTAATGTGGACACATGTGCTGATAGGTAGGAACACCAGTACAGGCAAACAGACTTGCCCACATCAAGACAGCATCCACATGGAGTATGAGCAATGTAATCAGGTGACACACACACATATATGGTGATAATATCCACTCAACATTGAGTGTCACATGTGTGTGACACAAACGCGTCAGTGTCATGTAGGTTTGCAAATACAACTATTTAAACTTAATAAATGTGATACACATTTATGTTCAGCTGTAGCTCTGTATGTCTCTGAGTTACTGTGACCTGTCTCCATCATTATGTCTTCCAGGTATGCTGCGTGCAAGGCTACCCCCTTTTACCCGCTTGGAGGATGAGGCCCTCATCCCATACCTACTTGACAATCACTATATCCTGTTCAGCCGTGTGCCACAGGATGCACAGCAGCGGGATGCCCTGTGGATGGAACTTCGCAGGAGGGTTAATGATGTTGGTGGCCACAACCGCACATACCAGCAGGTGCGCAGACACTGTACAGACCTCATTAGATGGGCGAAACAGCGTGCAAATGCATTCGCCAGGGAACAAAGTGCAACAGGTGGTGGACCACCAACCCATCCCCCACTCACACGTACCGAGGAGCTACTGGCCAACCTGGGGACACCTGCAGAACCACATCCACAAGCCGTAGCTGATATTGTGGAGGTGGGTGTATCTCAACCACTGAGCCTGGAGTTGCCTGGTAAGTCAGTACTGCACCTATAATAACTATAATCCATATAGATGCATGTGTCACTGTACAATATGTAATGTAACATCATATGCAAGACATGTATACACACATGCCGCATACTATAGTATGCTACTCTGTGTATGCACACATGTGCATACACCATAGTATAGTCTAATGTACTGGTGTATGTGTTATGCACATTGCACCCTGTAGCCATTATACAGGGGTGGATTATGCTCATACTGCTGTGTTACTCCTATTTAGGTACCTCTGGCATTCTGCTGTGACAGCAGCCCGTTGCAGGTGAGAGTGTTATTATTTATCAGGAATCGTAATGCACAAATCTATCTCCATGTGGCCATTTACAACATGTACACATAATATATGGTTCTGTCACAATATACAGGTCGGACCTGCAATGCATCACAATGACTACCCATGTACAACACTTGCAAACTATGTGAATCATCTCACCGACATGAATCCTCACAAACTGTCATTGCCAGATGTGTGGACAGCTGTGCATACAATGGTGGAGGTGCTGTTCACTTTAGGGATGTACTACAGATCAGATCTACACATGTGGTGAATACAAACAGTACTACACAGTGGGCTGGAGTATGGCCAGCACACATAATTTACTGGTGTGGATCATAGCCCTGCTATGAATGTCACACAATGTGATGTGCTATCTTGACATGTCCATGACATCTAGTGGCCTGGCTGCAACACTGCCTACCTAACCTGAAAACATATCCCACATACCACCCTTTATCTGCATAACTCTGTTGTCAGTGGAGCATATATGTCATATGGGACAACACAGACATGTGAAATAGATACCCATCACAATAATTTGGACAACACATGTACACACATGGCCATGGAGGATGGCCAGAGACATGGAGCAACACACACAGTAGACGTGTTGTGCTTGTGTGTACACCCTGTTGTACAATGGCTACACATGGTTCAACTATGGCCTTTGTATAATGGTCATATTGTAGATGTGGAACACTAGACATCCTACAGGCCTGTGCATATCTTGTGTAGGTGTAACATCAATCCACCACATAAGATGTGTTGAACATCTTGAGGGTGTTGCAACATGACAGCAGTCACCTGTACAGTATCCACATCAGCCCACAGATATAGTACATTCCCCTTGCTGGTGTTTGACATTAATGTCATACTTGCTCCTCGTGTGTGTGTGTGTGTGTGTGTGTGTGTGTGTGTGTGTGTGTGTGTGTGTGTGTGTGTTTGTGTGTATGTGTGTGTGTGTGTGTGTGTGTGTGGTACACAGATGTCATGTGGGACATGGTGTACCGACGTGTTCGCCATGTCTGGCCATAGTTGCCAGGCAGCAACAATATGGTTGCAGATGTGCAGGGGTGTCATCTGTATACCCATCAGTGACCTCTGTCACAACTTCCACATCATGGTTTAGTGTGTATACACCTCAGTGATATGGGTCACATTCCACAGTATATATGTATTGTATCTGAACACAGTCATGGCTATGAACCCTGTCTGTAACTCACACTGTATAGCACTAGAGATGCCTCATGATTCCCTGCAATGTCCATGCACATCAGCTAAATGTGCAGTATATCTGTAGGGTGGACAGACAACACTGCATTGGTACACCATTGCCCCACTTTATATTTGACAGGACACCATTGTGTTAAACATGTACGCATGTCATTGCACACGTCAGCAGATCACATGTCATACTACATGTGATTGTCAAGGTCATATGCCACACATCAGGCAGGTATACTGTTAACCTGTGCTGGTCCACATGGTGTAACACAGGGATGTATGCTAACTACTACTATGATTGTGTAATTTGTTTGCTGTCTGCTATGACACATGCTTGCTGTTGTGTGCAACCCAGGGATGTATGATAACTACCACTATTATTTTCTGCGCTGCATGCTGTCTGCCATATCACATGCATGTTGCATGCCTTCTATCATATCACATGCGTGTGTGTCTGTGTGTGTGTCTATTGTATAGATTGTAATGTACAGTTCTTGTCTGCCCTCACAGGTGATATAGGTGCATTGCCTTCCTGCGGTACATCTGATGTTAGTGTCCCCACAGACTCTAGCAGTGATGATGAATGTATGATTGACTCACAGGCAGAGTTGTAAGGGGCTGAAACTGTGCCATTGGTTGCCATTCCATCTATATCCCCCTCATCCCTGCACACAGATCCCATACCTGCACATACCCCATCACCAGTGGCCATAGAGGAAGGACAGTTGGTGCGTGGTAGCTTAGAAAAGGAAAGTGTGGGGGTTATGGAAGGTGTGCTTGCACACCATGGTGTCAGCCAAATGACTGGTGGTGCCCCACACACGCACGTCGCCAGTGCTGCTCGTAGGAAGACCTCTGGCCAACATGTTCCTGCATGACAGAGAGCAACAGCTAGTGTCACCAGACACATGTTTCAGGCTGTAATAGAGGCACAGGCACATGCTGAATGGTGGAACAGAGAAGATCAGAGGCTACAGAGGGCTGCTGTCCGTTCTTTAAACAACAATATCCAGGTAATGGTAAATGCTCAACAGCAGATTGCTGAAGCTTTCGATAAATGGTTGGGTGACATGGTTGGAGTTCTTGACCGTGGCATGACAATCCGTGAGTGTGAGCTGTCTGTGTTGGAACATCTGGTAGGAGTGAGGCATCAGGCACATGGACGTAGGCCTGCTACATCACCTGTGTCAGGTCTACATGTACGAGCTACCTCACATGTCCGCTCCAATAGTGGCGGTAGCAAAAGCAGTGCATCTGGTGCTGTGCTGTCCACACCACAACACAGCAGGCCACATGCACATGGCCCGGGATGGTCCCAACAGGGACACGGTTCCAGTGGACAAGTGACATCAGACAGTACCCAATCTGCACCTCTGCCTGGTAGTGCCCGTGCAACCCCTGGCAGGCACAGGTCACATGACCATAGCCGGACACCGTGAACTGTAAAACCTCACCTGTATAGTCTGCAGCTGTCAATAATACCCCTGTGTAGGCCAGACACATGGCAGAACTGTGTGCATACATACACGCACACAGTGGAAACATATGTAGGGCACCGCAACACACACATGCATAACATCCACACATGCCCAATTAGATCAAAGGCCCAAACCCACACACATGATGTCATCCAATGGTGCAGTCTAGGCCTCTGGCAAACATTAACACCCTGTGCATATGATGATGCCTGTGCCGCATTCCTGGCATCCACACCATCGGTGCAAGGACATGCTCATATGGTCTGATGCACAGGGTGAACAGACTAGGAAGATAAGTGTAGTTTACAATTGTTGAGGACTGTTGACAGGCAGCAGATATACCATGTAGTACAGGTGTACAATACTGTTAACAGTATGTGTCTTGTGTAACAACAGTAACGGCATGTTGGTCATGATGTTCTGCTATCCTCCTTCAGGTCTAATTGCATGTGCCGGTGGATGTCAGTGTTTGCAGTTAGTGTCCCATACGTCAATGTGGACTACTCACAGGTATGTATGAATATGAATATACCAGCAAGCACCGCGTAGCTGCCACATACCAGTGAGAATGTCCCACGTTACAAACACGTCTACCCTTCCAAGAGCATGATAGCTGTGTATTAAGCTACTGTGGCCAGATATGTGACATCCATAAAGGGTGACATCACAGGTACAGTTACATGGAGTGGTGAGGTAAGAGAGTGGTCTAGCTGATTACAAGGGTAGAGGCCAGTGGGAAGTGTGATGCCTCATTGGGAATCAGTAATACACGTTCCCATGACAGGATGCCAATACACAACTGCACCCACACACTCTGGTATTGACACACATTTATTCAGTGACACAGTAACACACCCACACACTCACAGATTCACCAACACAGTAACACACACTCGCACACAGTTGCTACTGGTGAGGTGAGGACCCCTGCCTATGTGAAAATCATCATTACAGTACTGTGCACCTACATGATGCGCCACAGAGAATACACATGTACAGGTAGTCAGTATGGCCTAAGATCGGGGACATCAACATGGATAGTAGAATGCATCGCCTGGATGGTGGGAGTGGTTTTATCAGTTCAGTATGGTAACATACATCCTCACCCCAGGGACAAGTCAGCCCTACAGTAAAGCTCTCACCAACCAAGACTGAGCCTGACAGTCATGAGGAGAAGGTAAACATTTGCACCACACCACACTCATCACATAGTCTCACTATGTCTACACCACCAAAATCCACACATAGAAACTCAAAAACATTCGCAGAGGCTCTCAATAATAATCTGCCTAAGCAAAAGAGACCTCCAAAGCAGAAACACAAGCAAACTCCATCCCCCAACACAACCCAAATGACACATAGCCCACAGATTCAGTGTGTCACTCAAACACAGCCAATAAGGCAAAACAACATACCCAACACACTAGTCATAGGTGACTCTATAGTCAGGCACACTGATGTCCCCCTCACCAGGCTAAACAAGGAGAAGGTTACTGTCAGCTGCCTGTCAGGTGCCAGGATCTGCCACATAACCCACGCACTCAGGTCACTCCACAACAAGTACAAATATGACTCTGTCATTGTCCATTTGGTGTGAATGACCTGAGACGTACCTCCCTGGACTACATGAAAAGAGACATGGAAGAGCTCTGCAATCTTGTAGCCCAGGCAGGTATAACCCTATCCCTGAGTAGCATTCTGCCATCGCCCAGAATTATACCACAGTACAAGGACAAAATGATTGATTTCAACAATTGGCTAAGCTTCTGGTGTCATTCAAAGAGGATCCAGTATCTGTCTGCTTGGGATGACATGGTCGACAGACCACGATGCTTTGTCACAGATGGCCTGTACATGTCGCCTCTAGGATTCCGGATACTGGCTAAGGCTCTTGCTGCCCCTAGAGTGCCTTTTTTAGGCAGGATTCAAGTAACAAATTCACCACCATAACAGGAACAAGCAAGCAAAAACTGAGGGTAGTGCTACTCAATGCTAGAAGTCTAAATTTCAAAATGCACTCACTCGAGGCACTCCTTAAAATGGAGAACATCGATATCTGTGCAGTGACTGAGACCTGGTTCAAGGCTCCAGAGAGCACCCCTGCACTACCAGGCTATAACTCATACCACACTTTTCGGCCATCTAACCTGGACCGAAACACCAAAGGTGTGGGTGTGTCCATATTCATTAAGGATATCCACACCTCCAGGCTAGTTGCTCAGCATAATGCATCCGGGGTTATCCAAGTGCAACTAACTCTTGGCAAAACTGCAATCCAAATTGTAGCTTGCTACAGATCCCCCACCATGCCCCAGGATTCCCACTCCTCTTTTCTTGATGTACTGGAAAATATTAGGGTTCAACCAAACACCCTAATAATGGGCGACTTCAACTACCCCACCATTAACTGAGAAAACTACTCATGTACTAACTCCTTAGCACAACGCTTTCTGGAATTCATAAACTCCAATGCCCTAGATCAACTTATCCACACTCCCACCAGGGGCAACAATATCCTAGACCTAGTCATTACCAACATGAGTGACCGGTGTTCCACACCTGAAGTCAACTCCTCGTTGGTCCGATCCGACCATAAGCTAATCACCCTTGATATCCACATCCCACCCCCACCCCCATTAAGGAAACCACAGTAAGAAATTTCTCCAAAGCCAACTTCATGCTTCTTAAGACAGAAGTAGTGAACTTCATGACACCCATGCAGATGGACAATACAGTTACAATTGCTGAATCCTACAAAAATGCGCTCTATAAGCACCTACATGAGTGCATGGATCGTGCTATCCCAAACAGAACCAAGATGCTATCCTCCAAAAAAAGGAAGCCAATCTGGTGGTCTCCTGCCATAAACAAACTGTACAACAGAAGGAAGAAACTGTTGCAAAAGAGAGTAAAATCCCATGAGTGGAGGAGCTCCCTGGTCAGCCTCAGTAAGAAGCTGAGATCCCTTATAAGATCCTCCAAAGCTATCTACGAAAACAAAATTGCCACTAATTCCAAGGACAACCACAAAGCATTCTATAGCTATGTCAAGAAACTCAATGGCAACACCCAGATCTGCTCTGAGTTACAGCACAAAGGCATGAAAATTACAGAACCAACTGATATTGCCAACATCCTGGCAGATAGGTTCAGTGCTAACTTTACCCCCCCCCCTCACCCCCTAAAAGGCCCATAGCTATACAGGAAGAATGCAGAGTCCCTGTAATCACAACTACGCAAGTGAAAGCTGCACTCTCTAAAGCCAAAAACACAGCATCCATGGGACCGGACAACATCCCAGGCTGCGTTTTACACGAACTTCAGAATGAACTGGCTCCCCACTTAAGCACCATGTTCAATAATAGCGTTGCATCAGGCTTTGTGCCCACTGAATGGCACACAGCAACAGTTATCCCACTCCACAAAGGGGGAGCCACCACTGATCCCGGGAACTATAGACCTATTAGCCTGACGAGCCTGGTCTGCAAAGCCATGGAACATACGTTTCAAATACATCTGTTCATGGAACTCATAAACAAAGATATTGGTAACCTCCAAACTCTGGATCCCACCCAGTTCGGGTTTGTGAAAGGCAGATCATGCCTCCTGAACGTGATCAACTTCTTTGAGGCAGTCACCAAAGCCGTAGATGAGGGTAAAGTGGTTCACACAGCCTATCTTGACCTCGCCAAGGCTTTCAACACCATCCCCTATTCTGGAATTATAGCTAAACTCAATAAACTAGGCATAAATCCCTACGTCACAAGATGGGTTGCCAACTGGCTCACTGACAGAACCCACACTGTAAAAGTTGCAGACTCCAAATCTGACCTCAAACCAGTGACAAGTGGAGTACCACAGGGTTCCGTCCTGGGACCACTCCTATTTGGTATCTACTTCTCTGAGGTACAGGCTAACACAGAAGGCCTCTGGCTAATGAAGTTCGCAGATGACTGCAAACTAGGAGCCATAGTCAAGTCCCCAAATGATGTGAACATCCTACAGAAGGGCCTCTCTGGGACAGATGCCTGGTGTCAGAGCCATGGCCTCAAGCTCAATGCCAAAAAGTGCAGTGTCATCCCCTTTGGTAAAAACTCTGTACCCATGAACTACCACATAGGCAGCAATCTACTTAACACCGAATGCGTGATAAGAGACCTTGGGACCCAGGTGAACAGTAGTCTCTCCTTTGATAGTCACATCACCACAGTAGTCAGGAAGTCCTTCTACGTGGCACACCTGATCATAAAATGGTTCACTCATTAGACCCATTATAGAGTACAATGCCCCTTTTGGAATGTACCTCACAAGACATCTGCAGCAGCTGGAAAGGCCACAGAAGTACCTCACAAAGAGGATTACTGGACTCAAACAAATGCCCTACACTGACCGCCTCAAAAAACTCCAGCTTTACTCCGTAGCATATCGCCTACTCAGAGGTGATCTCTGCCTAACATATAAAGCTATGTCAAACCCAGAGCTGTTGGACATGCTACACCTAAAGAAATCCCAATCCCTCCGAGCTACACACTCTAGGGACCTAAACCTTGTCACCACAATAAACAGAACATGCTGGAGGGATAGATTCCTATCCTAGAGACTTCCCATACTCTGGAATAGGCTACCCATCTATGTCAAGCAAAGTTCATTAGCACTCTTCAAGAAAAATCTTGATGAGTGGATGGGAAATAGGAAATACACCCTGGGGATCACTTCTGTGTCTCTGCTCATCAGTGGCATAGGAAAATAACTTTCTTGGGTGGCGTAAGCCAGGGAACCTTGTTGGCTAGGCTTGCGTAGGCCCTTGGGCCGATAGCCTAGTACCTACCTATGAACCTATGAACCTACATACACACACTGTGGCATTCAGTAATTAATACACCTATGTCATGCACATACAATGCCCCTGCTTATGTCCTGCTTTCTACATTGCAGTCTGTACAGATGTGTACACTAGTGTACCAGAGAGTGAGTAACAATTGAGATGTATTCCCCACAATACGTTACATATATGGACACACACGCAACCACACATGCCAGTACTGTGAATCTCAGACCTGCCTAACTCATGTTATGTATGCCAGACGTACAGCAGTATTGCACGTTACAAACTGTACTGACACTTCCTGTGGCAACAGTGCTGATATATGCACTAGAGACGTCATAACTATTAATAGGTGTCAAGTGATTTACCTTTGCTGTCACCCTGACGGCTGTCTAAGTTGTGTGTTATGTCCTTCAATTAACAAAACCATTGCTTACCGGTTACACAGGGTATTGTAAGACCGCTTGTGACACACCTGTGAACTGTCCACAGCAAACATCCATCTGCAAAGATGCCCCACCACTTAGTTATTTCCACACATCTGTCCATACCTGAGGTATATCTTTCTGTACATTCAGCATATCACCATATACAGTTGGTAATGTTGAGGCGGCATTGCAACTGCATGATGTACTAGGATACACGTCACCTGCATTCATCAGCAACTGCACACGCATGTTATCTGAATGCACAACATTACTTGTACATGTGTGTATGTCCTATAATCCTGACATATGGGCATGTTTGTAGGCATTGCAATTGGTGGATATGTGTAATGACATACATGACACATGGACTGTTGTATGATATGATGGGTGACCAGTAGAGAGGGGATGTTACCTCTGTCAACACTGATATCACACCTTATGTACCGTTATAATTCAGCAGCCATGGACCTACATGCCATGTGCATGTGTGTAATGGCTGTAGCCACCTGTTTGCACAAAGGACAACAACAGCTATGCTATTTACAGGTATGCTGTGTGTGTGTGGCATGTACATACCCAGGGCAGGTACATGTAGGTCATATCCATACATGAGGGTGTGTACTGGTGTACAGCAACAGTCATCTGCTAATCGTGAAAAGTACCAAGAGCCTCTGGTATGTGTACAGCTGACCTGGTCACAGACAGTGGTATCATTGCATTGCATAACACATGATGCAACTGTGTCAGTATATGTGTACTCTCTACAGTTGATGTAGAGCTTAGTACAGTACACAGGTCAAGGGTCACATGGTGGTGTGCTCTTCTATGTCATACAACATGTATGGATGCATGTTGGTGGTCCGAGGGCATGGTGGTGTCTGAGGTTTACATCCTAGTATGCAGCATGTGACACTGTGCCCTGCACATGACTCATCTGTGATGCCTTTCATGGTGGGACCAGTCAGTACATGTGAGTGGCCTTTATGTATGTGGGTACACCACCTGGAGCGGTCCGTACCTGTGTTTTGACCCACATGTCTGGTTCTGAGGTATATGGTGGTAGTGCTAGGTTCTTAAAATATATGGTGGTAGAGCTATTGTGCACTGCAGAGCCATCAGCCAGGTGTTCCTCACTGCACAGATGTCAGTACTCCACATTGTTGGATCTACAGTGACCAGCTGTGAATATGGACGCTACACATCTAGCACTGGTTAGTATAAGAAAACAATGCAGTTGTCCTGTAGGTGTATGGGAGTTAACCTGTGTTTAGAACATTTGCCTTGGAATGGCACTGTGTGGGCGGATGTGACTTGGGTAATATCCCCACTCTCTTGAATCATGGATGCATGTGATATGTGACAAAGGCCTGCCTACTGTCAGCCATGTCATCCCAGAATGACAGCAGATGTTGTGTAAAAGACCGGTGTCAAATATATGTAGAGCAGTGTTCCTGCTAACAATGACAACTACTAACACCAGAGCCCATTACAATGTGTTCTTTACGTCTACCTATAATAGCATGGCCACTGTGGCCTTCCGTGTTTAGCATCAGAGTGCATCCCAGTCAGCCCTGTGCTACTAGGAGTATGAGCATGCCCAGTATATCCTTGTGTAGATGGACACATAGTAGTGCATTCCAACCAGCCCTGTGCTGCTAAGTGTGTGAGCATGCCCCCTGTGCTACTAGGTGTATGAGCATGCCCAGTATATCCTTGTGTAGATGGACACATAGTGCATTCCGAACAGTCCTGTGCTACTAAGTGTGTGAGCATGCCCAGTGACACCTTGTGTCGGTTATGTGCCTCTGTGTATGGGCATGGCCATTGTAACCCTGTATAGTGGTAGTAGTCATCCATTTCACAGATGGGCATACTCCAGGTCAGGATGGACTCCTACTTTAAACACACAGGTTCACAGGTATGTACATCTTAATTGCCAGCATCCCTGTTGATGTCCGTATTCCCAGAAGGTCATAATGACAGCCATGACATGTGTAGTCTGTGTGGTGCGATTCATAAATATGTAGTATTGTAATAGTAATCTGTAAATAGGCAGGTGTTCCGTTCCCGCCACTGGCGTGTGTGTGTGTGTGTGTGTGTGTGTGTGTGTGTGTGTGTGTGTGTATGTCTGTCCCCGCTTGGCAGTGGACTGTAAATTGGTTTTAGACTGCCCACACTCCATACATTTCTTAAACCCACCGTTAGCAAGGCCGATGATGTCACCCATCTACAAATACACCTCTGGGAGTACTGTTTCCCAGTAATCTCGGTAGCGAGTTCTGTAACTGCGTAATGCCTTAGTGTAATAAAGTAGTTAGGTCGGTGTTCTAGTCCCACACTTGCCATGTGTGTGTGTGTGTGTGTGTGTGTGTGTGTGTGTGTGTGTGTCTGTGTGTGTGTCTGTGTGTGTCCATGTTTGCCTGAGGACTGAGTAATGCTTTTATACTGCTCACACTCCATACATTTCTTATACCCACCATTAGCAAGGCCGATGATGTCACTCATCTACAAATACACCTCTGGGAGTGCTGTGTCCCAGTAATCTTGGTAGCGCATTCTGTAACTGCGTAATGCTGTGGTGTAATAAAGTAGTTTGGTCAGTGTTCTAGTCCCATACTTGCCGTGTGTGTGTGTGTGTGTGTGTGTGTGTGTGTGTGTGTGTGCCCCTGAGGACTGAGTAATGCTTTTATACTGCTCACACTCCATACATTTCTTATACCCACCGTTAGCAAGGCCGATGATGTCACCCATCTACAAATACACCTCTGGGTGTGCTGTGTTCCAGTAATCTCGGTAGCGCATTCTGTAACTGCGTAATGCTGTAGTGTAAAAAAGTAGTTAGGTTGGTGTTCTAGTCCCACACTTGCCGTGTGTGTGTGTGTGTGTGTGTGTGTGTGTGTGTGTGTCCCCTTTTGCCTGAGGACTGAGTAATGCTTTTATACTGCCCACACTCCATAAATGTCTTATACCCACCATTAGCAAGGCTGATGATGTCACTCATCTACAAATACACCTCTGGGAGTGTTGTGTCCCAGTAATCTCAGTAGCGCGTTCTGTAACTGCGTAATGCTGTAGTGTAATAAAGTAGTTAGGTCGGTGTTCTAGTCTCACAGTTGCTGTGTGTGTGTGGGTGTGGGTGTGTGTGTCCCCGTTTGCCTTAGGACTGAGTAATACTTTTATATTGCTCACACTCCATACATTTCTTATACCCACTGTTAGCAAGGCCGATGATGTCACCCATCTACAAACACACCTCTGGGTGTGCTGTGTCCCAATAATCTCAGTATCACGTTTTGTAACTGCATAATGCTGCAGTGTAGTAAAGTATTTAGGTCAGTGTTCTAATCCCAGACATGCCAAGTGTGTGTGTGTGTGTGTGTGTGTGTGTGTGTGTGTGTGTGTGTCTGCCTGCGTGAGACAAGTAGAGTGCTTTGTAGTATTCACTGTAGCGCGTGCCCTAAACCCTTGTTGCTGCAGTGTGATACAGTAGGGGTTTGCATACAGGACACGACAAGTGTGTGTTTGTCTGTCATAGCCTGTGTAGAGGTGGCCATAATTGTCTTACCATTGGACATGTTTGGGAGCGGGTTTTGTTGTTTTCCTATATAGTATCTGTCTTATGACACATTGGACACCTCACGAGGAGTACAGCTGTCAGTCAGCCATGGCACTGTGTTGGCAAGCCATACCCATATATCTGGCAAAAGGGCTGGTGAACTAAGTATGCAGCCCTACTTGTACCCGGTATATGTCCTGCACCCATGTTCCATGCACATACAACCTTGCCTAGGATATCCCACTATGTTGCTAGTAACATGCACATTGAGGACAGATAGTAGGCATGGTGTGACTGCAGTGGCCTGCAGAGGACATGGCACCCTGTACAGCGGTACAATAGGCACATATATGCGGACATTGTGTCTTCACTATGTTCCACACTGAATGCCTGCAACATATGTGGTGCCATCAAATGTGATCCACTAAGGCCAGACAATGCTGTACACATGTGCCCTGTATGGACCCATGCCACTGACACCACGGAATACCTGTATCATACTATCCATGCAGGTGCAGGGCCGCCCTGCTCACTATAAGCAGGTTTCGACACACCAGGCCAGTATCGGCATATTGGGGTATAACAGGCTGTGTACAACTATATGTGTCTGCCAAACCAGGTACTCCTGTACATGTCACTGTACAGTATTGTGGGACATGCACATCCCAGGCAATGTCCATGTGAAGGACTATCAAACACAGACATGGCATGCATTGCAAAGCTATGGCCCTACACATTGGTAACCAGGATGTCAGGCCAGATAATGCAGTACCCATCTGTGTGGGACATTGCAGACACTACACCCCTGCACTGCACACCATTGTTGGGTGACGCGATGGCAAGGATTACCCCTCACCCAGCCTTGTACAGCCATCTTGCACAGCCAAACACTACACATCCATGGAGCAATGCATACCTGCATACCAGTACTGGCACCCTGTGTCTGCATGTGGGTTGTGATGCTCCCAACCACAGTGACTCCCAGTATAAACCTCGTTGGTATACCAACAGTTGTCAAGCACTATCACATGCCCTAGCCCATAGAACATCCAGATATCCCCTGTGGTGCATGTGGTCCTGTGCATTACTGTGGTGTGGCAATCTAAGTAGTTACATTGTGTATTTGTGGCCCTGGCAAAGGTGTCAATGTGTATCCATTAGAGTGTGGTTGTGGTGACAATGGCATCCGTTCATGTGGACTGACATGTGTGCCACACCTAATGTATGTCTACTATATTTGTTGCAGATGGCACTCACTCACCTACACACATGTTCTTACAGCACAGCAACATGTCGCCTTTGTGGCACATGTAGTAACATCATGCACACGTAACAGTAATGAGTAGTCAGGGGTTTGCCCCTGTACTATTCGGTGTGTGGCAGATGATGCTTATGGGTAAGTCTCCAAGCCATTCCCTGGTGTACACTGCCTGTCCCGCCCACACACTCTCTGGTGGATGTGAAAGTGTACACTTGCACAGCAGCAGCATGTGTATTGTAAGAGATGGAAATGGTCAGGTGATGGCCTCTGCACCTATTGCAGTCCTCCTCTAGCTGATTGCATGTGGTACAGCTGTGATGGTGTTCCCATAGCCATCCGCATGATAAACACAGTACACTATCTAGGGAAACATGTTATTATCTGACCATGACAGTCACTGTGAGTGGTACCTGGATGTGGGTTCTGACACGGCATCACATATGATATCTGGATGTACCTCAATCATTTTCCACAGTGAGAAATAGCCTAATGACAGGAGGGAGATGTGCCACACATAACTACAGCATGTAAGTGAAGCTATGCTGCATTGAGACTACTGCCTGTTTAACATGTGTGTGGTAATGGCTATTCTGCATGTTATAATACAGACATGACAGTACTCTGTTCATGCGGGACCCCCATCTGTAGGGCCATCTGTGAACTGGTCAGTGTGTGCAACCATTTGTTTCCTGTGTTACACACTGAACACACATCTGTGCACAGCAGAAGAATGGTGTGAGGATTGCAGACAGTACATGATGATAGGGATGTGTTACTGCCATTGCATCCCTGACTGGACATGTGTCACATGAGACAGTGGTATGACTGACACTGTGTGGGATTCCCAGTGACAAGCCAATGATGGGAAACTGTTCATAGCTGTGGTCACACGTCTACTACACACTGTACATTTGGCATGCAGTATATATGCGTGTGTTGTGCTCCTTCTGCAAATGTAGACCATCTGTTGTGTTGGGTTGCAGGTGATATCTATGTCGTAGGTAATCCTGTATGCTGTTGTCTATCACTAAGTCACATGTGGGTTTAAAACACAACACCATAGGCTGAATGGGTTGGGAGGTCCCGGCCGATCCTCCTGTCCCACTTCAGCTGACCATGGCACCGGGCACTAGCACATCTGGGGCCCAGTCATAGACATCAACCTCTGTTGGCTCTGCACCACCTTCTGGTGGTACCACCACTGAGGATGGAGCATGTCCCCCTTGGGAGCGGGACCATACAAGTACATATCTGCTGTTGTGCGGTCCCGGACGTGTTGCATTGGTGGCTCCCTAAAGGGTTATGAAGCCAGATTCACCAGTTCAACGGTGGAGTGTCACATTTACAGGGTGATGCTGCCCCTCCTGGACAACCCCCAGCACTGCCTCCTTTGCAGCTGTGTAGGTGCAGTGGCAGTTGCCCATGGCTGGGGACCTCCGTCCCACTGTTCCCATGGGCTTTTGAATGCCAAAGACCAATCCCCATCCAGGGTGTATCCCCCCATGTGTCATATACCAACCCTGTATGCTGTCATTTCTGTGCTCCTACCTGTCCTCCACAGCCATACATACACTCCTTCCCCATCTGACCCTCACCTATGGACACATAATGCCATTCAGCTCCTAGGACACCATCTGCCCTATACATAGCTGTCCATCACACACACATGCCCACTGGACACATGAAACCCTTGTAATATGCATCATAACATACTACTGTTATCCTCACCCCTGTCCCTCAGGCACACGATCCTGGTATGCACATCACTCCTACATGTTCCAGGTACACGTGAGGAGGATGACCCCATTGTACACAAAACACTACCAGTCCTTCTATGGTTACCCCATTTACCTTTATCATGATGATGATGTTGCACACAGCACATTGCAAGAGTACTGTTCACACATAATGATTGGACAGGTACTGTTGTGTTAATGTAAATTACATGCACAGAGTGATGTATACGGCCAATGTACAACTATTTGCATGTATGACTGACACATGTCTGTCTGAAGGAGTCTTGTGATCACATAGAGCAACACCACTACATAATACAAGCATCACTGGTGTTTCCCGTTTCATTCATTTGTAATGCTTTGTTGCCACATGGTATGTGTCTGATACATCTCTATATATGTATGTACCTATATGCTGGACATAAACACTCACATGTACATCTACATGATGGGATACATTCCTATACTGTTGAATGACTGCGCTGTATGATATGTTTGTGGTACTGTCTGTTGTCTGTATATCTGCCATGGCGTATTGGTAATGCACATCAGCTGTGTGCACAGGGTCCTGGTTCCGAACCTTGCAAAGGACGTTTAGTTGGTTGCAGGGCAGAACAAGCCCATTAGATATGGAGGGAGCAAGGCACATTAAAGCAGTTGTGAGTGGGTGTGCGTGGGTTTGCGCTGTGTTAGGCACTGCTAACCTCTGGTTATAGCCTCTTACGCTCAGTTAGCCTATACATTGCTTAAACAGTGCAATACTCACATACTGGTAGCCAAACACGCTTACACCCGCTCGATCCTGCACTTGCTAATGCACCGACATTGGTGCTTGCATCTGTCACTCACACCCCTGGGTGTGAGCGAGGACCACAATATTACCTTGTGATGCCTATTACATCGGACTACATGACTACAATATCGGGATTGGCCGCCCATTAGGCAACGGCATCGCGTTCGACTGTACGAAATCAGCGGCCTGCCCAGTGACACAATCATATTTGTGTGTACCTCATACAATGTGCTCCCACCTTGTGATGCCTATTACATTGGAATACATGAATACAGTATCGGGAATGGCTGCCTATTAGGCAAAGGCATGGCGTTCGACTGTACGGAATCAGTGGCCTGTCCGGTGAATCATTCATATTTGTGTGTTCCTCTAATAATCTGCTCCCACCTTGTGATGCCTATCACATCAGA